>NC_133666.1:6440959-6620959 GCF_037893015.1 Macrotis lagotis
AAAACAACTGAACGGTATAAAAAAATAAAAGTATTTAAAAACAAACAGTTTGTGGACCCCAGATTAGAATCCCTGATCTAGAAGAAAGGGCCTTGGATGGGGAAGGAATTAAATTAGAGAGCATGCTATATAAGGCTTGGTTGCATGAAATGGAGATATATGAGTCCAGGGAAGAAAACTCTTAGGAAAGAATTCAAGTATTTGAAAAGCCATCATATGGAAGAGGGAATTCATTTGTTCTACTTTAGACTGTCATGCTAAGAGTAAGAGGAGGAATATACAGAGATGCAGATTTAGGCTCCTTTTCCCGATTTCTTAAGAACTCACACATTTCTATGAGTTCTTCATCATTGGAAATCTTCAAGCAGAGACTGAATGACCATTTGTTGAGAATATTGTAGAGGAGATTGAGATGGAATTGGATGACTTCTGACTTTCTGAGGATGTTTCTCCTTCCAGTTCATAAGGCTGCATATGACTCTTGCAGGAAAGCCAAGTAGACACTACTTGTTGTACATTGTAGAATCATTTAATACATGGCTGCAATGCTTCTTAGAAATCCTTTCTTCACTCACATTTTCCCAAGGCTAGAAAAATTATCAAGCTCTTTTTTATGTACTAAGAATTATGCCAAGAGAGAAGAAAGTGCCTGAGTAATTTGAGGTGGGATTCAAAGTAGGTTCTCTAACTCCAAATCTGGCTTTTATCTCCATGTTTCTGATCACTTCTACCCCTCTCTCTGTCTCTGTCTGTATCTGGCACACCAGGAACAAAACCAACAGGATGATCTGCCTCCCCAGCGTCCCTGGCCCTTCAGATGTCATCAGAAAGTACCTGGACCTGACACTCTTCATTTTACTGTACATCTTGCCCTTTCTGGTGACTGTGGTCACCTGCTCAATAATGGCCAAGAAGATCTTGTTGCTACGAAATCCCATCCAAGATGAAAGAATCGATTTCTCCTTCAACCACCAACAGAAGAAGAAGGTGATCCTAAAGATGCTGATCATGGTGGTGTTAGTCTTTTACATCTGTTGGTCCCCCCTTTATTTCTATGAGGTACTCCTGTCCAGTAGTGCTATCTATAACCATGAGGCTGTCTACTTTGCCCTCCACTGGTTTGCTATGAGCAGCACTTGCTACAACCCCATTATCTACTATTTGCTCAACAAAGCTTTCCGTGATGAGGTCAAGATAGCTCTGCGTTCTTGGTGGCAGAAGGTGTTCAACCGAAACCATACTCGGCCCACTGTCTCGGCCATCTTTTGCCAAAATTTGAGGGAATCTTATCCTCCCCAGGAAGTTGGCTTTGGGATGTGCGAGGATATTGATGAGATTGCTAGCCAATATGACCAGATAGACCCATCTAATGTCCGTATCATCATAGGTATGCCTTGAGCTGTTGGGATCCTGATGACCAAGCTATCCAGCTGGAATAGGCCAAAGGTTAATGCAAAAGTGGGTTAACTGTACCCACTTCTAGCTTGGGACACATAGCTTAGGTCATCTGAAGTGAGAGGGGCATGTTTGTGCTATCTGCCTTTCTCCCTCTTTCTGTGGTTCTTAATTCTTTTCCTTCTCTCTTTTTGGGGGTCATCGGATTGTTGCCAGCCCCATTAGAATAGGTTTTTTGCTCTTGTCTTCTGATGTCTTTTTTCACAGTTGCCATTGTTTGCTTATCCAGGTCTCAGTTTGTCCACCAGTGTCCTGAACCTTGTAATTCCACCAGCACTTAAAGATTCTCTTTTGTTGTTGTCTTAACCAAACCCTGTACGATGGAAAAAAAAAATTTATAGAGAAATTCCAGAAGACGTGTTTGTGAAAAGTTTAATAAATGTTTATTGATGCATTTGTGTTGTTTCATGGAAAGACCACTGACTCTGGAGTCAGAGAAGTTGGGTTCAAATCCAGGCTCTGATACTACCTTTGTGACCCTGAAATGAGGAATTAGTTTAGGTGATGTCTAAAGTCTTCAAATAAAGGGAAATGGTCAGATGATATTGTTTCTTCTCCCCCCCACCCCAAGCCATCTAACTTTTTCATATTAAGTTTGAATCCTCCCCTTGCCATAGTTAGGAAAGGATAGAATATCTTTATCTCTATCTTAATCATGCAGGTTTTCTCTATTGCTAGAAAAAAGCTAAGAAAGGACAAAAAAATCAGTAATTCAAACATCCGTGAACCAATGGATCAAATGCAGGAGGTCCAGGAAATAGGAGAATCATAGGAATTTTGAAGCATCACTGAGTTTGTAACACATGTGAAAAAAAATCTCTTCATCACAGAGTTGGGATTATGAAGGCTTTACAAGCTACTTTGAGGACTCAGAACACTAAATAATAGGATATTAGATCTAGAGCAAAAAGGAACTTTAGACATTATATAAACTAATCCCTCATTTTACAGAAGGGGAAACTGGGGCCCAGGGTCACAAAGGTAGTATCAGAACCTGGCTTTGAACCCAGCTTCTCTGACTCCAGAGTCATTTGTACCCAAGTCATTTGGACTCCCAAGTTCTGCACCTTACCCACCACATCCAACTACCTCAACAAGTTAATAATTGTTCTCTTTATTTTTCTGTTCCTTTTCCTCCTTCTTTCTCCCTCCTCATCCTAATTCTCCCCTAACTGCTCTTCCATCCGACTCTTCTGTCTCCTGTCTTCTCTGTTTCCCTTCCTCCATTTCCTCCTCTCCATTACTTAGGGATGAAAGGGAATTCCTAGTGAATTTCATTTATACTTTTTTCCTAGTTAGCTGGAACCCATTCCTAAAGTACAGAGAAAAGGACAAAGTGCCCTGGGCTTTGATTCCCAATGGTTCTTTCCCGAGGAAAGTCCTCAGGGGAAGAAGCCTCAAAGGGCTCCCTAGGCACATTCCTTTGCAGCCCTTGATGCTTAATGAATGGTACAATTCTCATGGATTAGTTATGTCCAGTTCTAATGACTGCTGTCTGATACATTTCCTCCATGACTTTCTTCATTCTCCCTCCCTCTTCAATCATTTAAAACTTTTCTTATTAGTTGGAGGTAGAATGTAATTCCCATGCTGTAAGGCAAACTTCTTTCCACTGTGGTCCACCTTGGAATTCCATCAAATGGAAGGATGAAAATTCCAGGAAGTTTCAGGTCCAGTAGGCAAATGAAAAGATGCTGCTTCCATCAGTTGCAGTTGGACAGCATTGCTCCCTACCACTTCTGTGTCTTGAATATCTTAGGAGTATCTATTCTCTTTTTTTTCTTTTTAGGTTTTTGCAAGGCAGATGGGGTTAAGTGGCTTGCCCAAAAGCCACACAGCTAGGTAATTATTAAGTGTCTGAGACCAAATTTGAACCCAGGTACTCCTGACTCCAAGGCTGGTGCTTTATCCACTACGCCACCTAGCCGCCCCCAGTATCTATTCTCTTATCTAGTATGTACTATAGATATATACTCTCTCTCTCTCTCTCTCTCTCTCTCTCTCTCTCTCTCTCTCTCTATATATATATATATATATATATATATATATATATACATACTTTACCATATTGCACATACACACTTATACACACATATATACATTATAAATATATATGTTCATTATATATATATATATATATATATATATATATATATATATCCTTGTTTGCATAACTTAGATTTCAAATTTCATATTTTAAGCATCAGTTATTAATTAGATACTGGATACCCTGTATTCTCTGAGGGGACAAACATTATCAGAAGTTTATGGTTTGAGAGCTGATGGTCCATAGTTGACCATAGGCTAGTTAATTTATTGGGGCTAATGAGACCAATTTGTATACCTTTTTCCCTGGCTCCAGTCTATGGGGTGGGGTAGGCTTTTGGTTTTCCTAATTCAGTGTAGGTAGGCTTTTGGTTATCCTAATTCTCTGAGCACCAGGAGGGCCTAGTGGAAGGGCCTGGTGGGAGGGTCTGGATGATGCAGTCTACACTAAGTAAACAGACTTGCAACATATGTCCTGATAACGGATCAATAGTGTCATTTTCATAACCGAGGGATAACTTGTCATTTCTAAATGTCTACTTGAAGTAAGAGAGATCCACACACTAAACCTAACGCAAAGAAACCACTGTCTTGCTCCAACTAAGACAATCCAGATGAAGAAACATGGTTTACATGCAGTACTTCTGAATGCCCACTTTAGGAGAGAATGGGATGGATGAGCTAATCTTCAATCATAGGCACCTAGAAAGATTTTTGCCAATGTTACATGTTGGCCCTTCCTGGCACATGGCATTGGAGACTTGTTCCTAGATGCTATGAACACATGGATTTTTCCAGTATCCCCATGGTAATTTTCCCTCTTCTTTAGACACAAATATGCATATATATACTCATGCAGGTATGTATACACTTGTACTCACACATAGAGACACTCTGAAATTCAAGGAACTGACTTAGAAATGAAAGGGGACTTAGATGCAGAGCCAACTCATTCATTTTATAAAGAGGAAACTGAGGCCCAGGAAGGTGAATCGATTTGCCCAGCATCACACTGCTAATTAGTATCTGTGGTAGGCTTTAACCCAGGACTTCCTGACTCTTAAGTAATGAGAACACCTTTTTAAATAATTTTACTGGACTGATGCTTCCAAGCCAATATTCTCTCCTTCAGCATCTTCCAATATGGGTGATCAGGTGCTTCAGTGATGAAGCTGTTATTCCAACAACTTTAGAGATTCCTCTTTGGGAATTATTTCACATTATTTTTAAATTCATAGACTAATTAGAAGAAATATTCCAACATATACAATTACATAAAGGATAAATTTGCACTTGTATAAAATGGTAGATATTTAATACAATACATAATTATTTCATATTCCTTTGATTCACATCAATACTGATGACTCCTTTGAAGGTGGGTCTGACTTTTAGAAATAACCAAAAATCATTATGAGCTAAGTCTAGTGATTTAAGATCGGGTCATTCTATTTGTGGTAAAAAAAACCACGCGGGACAGAGGGCGCCGAGTCCCAAGCCTGCGAGTCGCGTCCACGCGGCCAACCTGCCATGGCCGCCAGCAGGTCCTCGGGGCCGCCCCAGGTGGCGCAGGCGGTGGCGACCACCGGTGGCAGGGCCGGAGCCCCCGAGGGCGTCGTGGAGTGGCTCCGGGGCGCCTACCGCTTTGCCACGGACAGGAACGACTTCCGGAGGAATTTGATTGTGAATTTCGGACTCTTTGCCGCTGGTGTCTGGCTGGCCAGGAACCTGAGCGACATTGACCCGATGGCACCCCAGCCAAGCTTGTAGCACAGCTGATAATGCATTTCTATTACGGCCTTCTGGGATCTGAAGAGCAGTTTCTAGGAAGCACTGTCCAGCCCACACATGACCATTGGATGACCTGTTTCGACTGGCCACCACAAATCTGGTTCAGACTTGCTTCACTCCCCACTTAAGCCATCCTTTCAGTCTCTGCTTAGGCATGATGTGAGGCACCTTGCCTTTGCTCCGTATACATACATAGGTATCTTTCAGATTCTTGCAGGCTGAGCCAGCTAAGGAATGTGTTCTATGTGGAATTTGCTGTTCTCTTCAGTTATGTGAATTTTTTTTTTCTTCTAAAATGTTTGAAATAAAAGAGTCAGCAAAGAAACAAAAAACACGCGGCCAGGTGGCGCAGTGGATAAAGCACCCATCCTAGAGTCAGGAACACCTGAGTTCAAATCCTACCTCAGACACTTAATAATTACTGAGCTGTATGGCCTTGGGCAAGCTACTTAACCCCATTGCCTTGTAAAAAAATAAAAAACAAACAAGAAAGACCAGAACAATTACCTTTCTTAGAAAGGAATTTTTTTTTTTCAGAAAGTATATTTGGAGCTAGAGCAACTTTATTTGAGGGTATAGTTTTAGGTCCTGATTGCCCTTTTGTGTCCCCCAGAATCTCTCAGCAGTTCTGAACTGAATTCATCCACATAACCTTTTAGGCTTTACGAGATAAATTCGGCATGGAGGACATTGATGGCAAAAAAAGGAATTTGATGTTCTCTGCACTGTTCCCACATGCACATTTCCATGTGTTTGGAGGTTATTGACTTTGATATTCCTAGTTTCATCACCTTTTAATGCTCCCCATCACACCCATTCTTTCCTCTAGTCTTTCTTGAAAGATCAAAATAAATGCTTAATCTTTATATCTGTGTACCATGCCTGCATCAGACAGTCAAACTTCAGTCAGGTTCAAGATTTCTTTCCCAATGAGACTGTGTCTTTATGGAGATATAATTCTTAGGCCATGCCACTCAGGAGTTAATTGCCTAATTGCCCAAACCAGGCTTTAGCCAGCTTCACTATTTAGGTTGGCCTTGGAAGTGACTTGGAAGACTGTCTGGTGCACCACCATAGGTGTGCTATTGACCCTCTTGAACCCTTTTGGGTTGGGCACAACATCTGGCTCTCAATGTTGGTCCAAGAAAAAAAAAAAGCATCTTAACTGTGCCAGACTTACCATTTGCAGAATATTCAGATTTACACGAATATTTTGTAGCAAAGAATGAGTTCTGAAACTGAATGATGATTTAGCAAGCACAACTCCAGATATGCCCCAGAGCCACCCCTCTTTGCAGATGAGGGAAATTAGGCTCACACTTAAGTGATTTGTCCAGGGTCGCATAGCTAGGCCATGTTAGGTGGGAATGGAAGCTAACCTTTGCGTATTCACTAGGCAATATGGTAGTGATCAGCAAACCTTGAAGATTTTGATGCTGAAAGGTAGCAAAGTGTCCTTGCTATGATTGAACCTCTGCTTTTTAGGTTTTTGCAAGGCAAAGGGGGTTAAGTGGCTTGCCCAAGGACACACAGCTAGGTAATTATTGTCTGGGACTGGATTTGAACCAAGGTACTCCTGACTCCAGGGCTGGTGCTTTATCCACTGCGCCACCTAGCCGCCCCTATTGAACCTTTTTTGTTTCAAAAAAACAACTGTATCAGATTGCTTTGTGACAGGGGGAAGGGGGAGAGAAGGGAGGGAGAAAAATTGTAAAACTCAAAAACCTCACAAAAAAATTGGCAAAAACTACCATTGCATATAGTTGGAAAAACAAATAAATTATATATATATATATATATATATATATATATTTATTAATTTTTTTATTAAAGTTATTATTTGAGTTTTACAATTTTCCCCCCAATCTTAGTTCCTTCCCCCCACTCCCCCATGGAAAGAAATTTGTCAGTTTTTACTTTGTTTCCATGTTGTACCTTGATCCAAATTGAGTGTGATGAGAGAGAAATCATATCCTTAAAGAAGAGACAAGAAGTCTAAGAGGTACAAGATCAGACAATAAGATATCTGTTTTCCCCCCCCTAAATTAAAGGGAATAGTTCAAATCCAGTCTCAGACACTTAATAATTACCTAGCTGTGTGGCCTTGGGCAAGCCACTTAACCCTGTTTGCCTTGCAAAAACCTAAAAAAATAAAAATGAAAATGAAAAAAAATTAAATTAAAGGGAATAGTCCTTGAACTTTGTTCAAACTGCACGGCTCTTTCTCTGCATACAGATGGTATTCTCCATCGCAGACAGCCCCAAATTGTCCCTGATTGTTGCACTGATGGAATGAGCAAGTCCTTCAAGCTTGAACATCACTCCCATGTTGCTGTTAGGGTACACAGTGTTTTTCTGGTTCTGCTCATCTCACTCAGCATCAGTTCATGCAAATCCCTCCAGGCTTCCCTGAAATCCCGTCGTCCTGGTTTCTAATAGAACAATAGTGTTCCATGACATACTATATATATATATATATATATATATATATACATATATTTTAAAAGTTTAGCTACAGAAAGCCAGGCTCATTACAGTCCAAGTATTACCATCTCTACCCTCACCTAGGTGGTGCTGTAGTGGCTGTAGAGTTAGGATGACCCAGGTTCAAATCAGACCTCAGACACATACTAGCTGTGAGACCTGGGGCAAGGCACTTCACCCTGTCTCCTTCAGTTTCCTTATCTGTCAAATGAGCTGGAGAAGAATATGACAAACTGGTCCATTGTCATTGCTAAATAGGATCATGGAGAGTTAGTTGTGAGTGGAAAGTAACTGAACAATAACATCTACACAGAAATACACATAAAGACATATTCACATTCATATATGCACACACATAAACTATATTCCCCGCCCCCGCTCCCCCTTCCACAAAGAAAACAAGAAACAAGTAAGAGGAGGCAAAGCATATAATTCAGTCTTTTGCTTCTCTCACTGAGTAACATGTGGAAGGTGATGTCATCTGCTTGACTTTGGAGAGGATTTTGGATGACTCTAAGTGAGGGTTTGGTATTGTAGGCAGACGGGAAGCTCCTAATTGCAGGAAAGCTTTCACATGAACACAGTTATCAACTGAGGATTCCTAGAGAATGAGGCCTGCTGGTCAGGCCCTTTAGGATACCAAGAGGGCCACTCCTTTGGCCATTGTTAAGGAATTTCTCTAAGCCCTGGGGTGCTTTATAGTTGCATATTCAGGCCCACTGAGACTCTTTGTGCCTCAACCCAGGAAGTACCTTCCAATTTCCACATTCACACCCAGGTCCATCAATATTGAAGACTGCTCCCCCAAAGTCTGAATCTGGACCACAAGGCAAACCTTGTTGATGGACATCCCATCTTCCTTGACCCAGAAGAAAGTGAAGAGGAATAAATAGCTGATACATGGGATGGAACGGAGGGTGGTTGGTGTTTTTCCCCCAACATTAACCTTTTTTTGTGCAATACTCAGCATATTGATGCTTAAAGAGGAAACCTATGGGTTGTAAGTTCAGGTGTCCTTTAAGCTATGTATCCCCAGTCAGTACTAGAGCCCCCCTGCACTTGTGCAATTGTGAAAGTGAATTATTAAACTCATATTTGTATCCATCACTAGGGATTATCTACAGGGCTGATAATGGACTCAAATGATTGCTTTAATTGCTGAGTAACATCGATAGAATCAGATTTGATCATCATAATGATGGATTTTTGGATATGTGGCGGTGGGGGATGAAGGGGCAGGGAATTTCCTTTCTGTACCCAGTGATGGTATAATTTGGCATGGGTGGACAAGGTAACCCCTGGGAAGAGATCTTTAACACATCTGTGGCTTGCTTTACACAATACTCCTGGTCCTAGGGGAACTGACCTGATTGAATTCCTAAACTTACTGTTTAGAGGAGTTCTGAAATGAATTTTTAAAAAAAGCTCTAAACAAGTCAAGTTTCCTTTTGCAATGAAAGCAAATTTAGACTTTTCCCCCTCAAGCAGGACCCACTTTTATTTTCATAGAGTGAGTTGAGAAAAGGGAGTGGAGCCATTCCATGAGAATGTATGTTCTCTCTGCTCTCCTGTTTGGAATAACACTTGGATCTTTTCCACTGAATGTTGAGACCAGTGTCTAAATGAGCCAAGATGATGGGAAAGTACATGCCTTCTTTTTCTTGCCCGTTACGTATTTTCTAAATTCAACTTTGCAAGTAAATCAAACAGGAGAAAAAGGAGCTAAATGTAAAAACTGAAAAATCCCAATAACAAACTTACCAGTGACCCTTGGTTCCTCCCCCCAACCCAGGGTTACCAATTAAATATTTCCTATGGATCCCAGCCTGGGCCCTTGCTTAGGAGGCAGCTTGAATTTGATCTTACAGGAGTGGACTTTTACATTAAACATCCTTTAGCTTTGCCTGTGGCTCCATATTAGTCCCTGGAGAAAAGATGGGAAGTGTCATTCCTCCACACCCCTACACCCCAGCAATTCAAAGCCTCCTCTTTGGCTCTGGTAGTTCTTGTGCTGGGGGCGGGGGGGTGGGCTGCCACATTCTCTGTAAACATTCAGGGGTCTCAACTAGTCTAGTTGCTCACACAGTGTGGAAGAAAAACTCCAGCTGGGATGGATTGTCTGATGAGAGCAGTTCTTCCTGGAAGGGATGAAATAAGGATCGTTCTTTCTATCATGATACAGCCAGAGACTGGACAATATTGCAGGTTCTTGGCGCTGGGAAAGTGGGGTGTGGGCTTTGCTTCTAGTGACTGCTGCTTCACTGGCATCTTTAATTCACTGTATTGCAATTAAGATGTTGATTGTGGCCTCTGGGTGAAGGGAGAAGTGAAGAAAGATGTTGATTTGGAAAGCTTCCCAGTTCTTCATCTCGTGGAGTAGAGTACTTCTTGCAAGCAGGCCTTTGAGACTCTCAGCAGAATAAAACCATCTTTCCATCTCTAGATTTACTGTGAAGACACAGGCCCTGCCCTCAAGAGAACTGATGGCTGGAATTCGGTCCCTAACGCCCACAGGTCGCCTATAAACATGAGAGAGAATCAGATTCTTAGCCCTAAGGGAGATATCACAGAGTATTTAGGAGAAGTCCCTATTTGAGCAGCAATCCCCTCAAATGAATCACATATGAACTTCTACTTGAGATCTCTCAGGGCAAGGACATCACTACCTTTCTGTGGCAACCCATTTGTCTTTAGAACAACTCTAATTGTTAGGAAGTTTGTCTAGTTAACAAATCAAAATCTACTAATCTGCAACTTCCACCCATTGTGTCTAGTCTGCCCTTTGGAACCAATTAAAAATGCATCTAGCTCCTCTTCCATAAGGCAGTCCTTCCAATACTTGGAGACAGTTATCATATTCCCCTTAAGTCTTCTCTTGGCCAAGGTACATTATTTTCACTTCCTTCTCTCAATCCTCACACTCATTCCATTACCTTGGGTTCTCTCCTCTGGAAACCTGGCAGCATCCTTCCTATAATCTGTCAGAGTCCCTGGGACATAACATCTCTTGGAATGTGGCCTGGCCAGGACCTGGGAGAGTGACCTAGCTCACCCTCTTCTCCTATTCGAGCATGACCTTTTGGGCTGCCAGGGCACAGTACTGCCTTGTAATGAGCTTGTAACCTTCAAGTTTTTATGTGAACTTTCATGTCCCCATCACTCCTATACTGTATCTGCTTCAAAAATCTTTACAAACCAAACACATGCAGATTTTTCTTTACATTTATCTCCCACTAAATCTGATCTTTTTCCATTCAGTCTATTGTTCCTATCTGTAAGAGTATTTTAGCATCTGTATTCTTCCTCATAATGTGTTGGGCTCCCTTCCAGATTTGTTCTTCCACACATGTGATAAGCATTCTCTTTTTGGTTGTGTAAGGCCCAGAATCAAATCAAATAATATATGGAAGGCATTTTGTAAGCCCTAAGACTCTCTGTACAGGCTCTAATGCTGCTGATTTGCTGTGGTGTGACAACCTTTAAAATAAGATGCCCAAGAGAATAGAGAGGAACTTCAAAGATACTAAACAACAGTCAGAGATTCCGTCATCCTTAACTTTCTAATAGTCATCACCCCCCCCCAGTTCTTTGATGATCTCTGTGTTTGAGACCTCAAGTTGTACACACAACTCAATGTCCAAGACTTTCCTCAGGCTCACTTATAACACAGAGGAAAACAAATACAGACACTTAGGGAAAGGAATGTAAGCTAGCCACTTCCCAGAGCTGGACACTATATCGCTTGCCTTGGATAAAGCTTCCCTTTTCTCTTTCCCATTCAGCTTTATAACAACACAGCCCAAGGAACAATATAGGGGAAATCAACGCAAAACCTGGATTACCTCTACCTAAAGGCAAGCTCAGAATGGGAGAGAGGTCATTTGTTGCTCTCGTCAGGGGTATTCACAACTGCCACAGTTCAAGTGTCCTGCCTACTCATTAGTGGTAATAGACACTTTGATCTGAGAAATCGATTAAAAATATTGAAAACAATAATGGGGTCCATTTGAGTCTTTCCTCTAGGAGGACTCTGATCCACCATTCTTTGGGTTGACTAATGCAAACAGATCCATAGCCATCAAATTCTATTATCCTCTAGTCTAGGCAAGTGCAGGGTACAAGACTATTAGGTTGTATACCCTGGAAAAGAACACCCATTGGCTTTTGCTCTTAGGGGAATGGGAAAGGCCAATGGTAATGGGGGCACTAGCATCCCAGGCCTATACTCTCTGTATATTTCAGCTCACATCCTGCCATCTTATCCATAGAAATGACATGAGAGGCTTTGTTAAAGGCTTTGCTGAAATGTAGGTATATGTCCACTGCATTTCACTGATTGGTGTATAGATTCTTTTGTCAGAAAAGGAAATGAGATTGGTGTTCTTAGGAAATAATACATTCTCAGTTAACCCATGCAGATCCTAATGATCATCATTCCCCTTGTGATTACCCTTCATTGTACTAGAATGGAGATGAACCAGGGGTTCAGAAAGAAATGTCCTTGAATTCTCCTTTCAGGCTGCAAGTAATCATATGTCTCCCATAGTCCGGAAGAATGGGAGGATGAGAACAGGTTGTGCTGATGGCCACAAGGGCGGGTGAAGCAATCATTCTGGAGTGAGTGCTTTGAGCTTGGTCAGGAATCAAAAACTCCAAAGTCATCCACTGCATCCCATGTCATTGCCAGTCTTCCTAACTTTTTTGTCTTATCCCTTTCACATTCTCCATGATTTTACAAGGATTACTTTCAGAAGTTCAGCAATTAGGTCTGCTAGTATCTCATTCTCCATGGATATTAACTGATCTAGGCTGAGTGACTTACATTCAGAGAGGGAAGTTAGTTATTTTCTTACCATCACCTATTATCTTGGATTTTAACACCCTACTTACCATTTGTGTTTCATTTTTTGCAGTCTGAAAAATCATTCTCTTTGGCAGAGAAATGAATCACTGTATATCTCACCTGGTCATTGTTAATTGTGTTTCTTTTTGTAGACATGAAAAATGTTTCTGTGTTTCATTGCCTCTATGAATGTTCCATGGGCACAGGAGTGATTCACAGTGGCAACTAGATGGAGAAAATTCTGAGATTTATTCTAGGGAATGGGATGGATCCTTGACTTATCCTGATATCTTTGCAATAAAGGAAAAATATCAAAAGAGACACTGGTGTTGTTTGTGGTCCCTTTAGCATTGGAATTTCTAAATTCCACCATTTTAGGAATTAGCAACCTTGGTATTGTGGGATGTGGACCAGTGTCACCTAGAGATGACTAAAGGCTGCACTACCCTGAATTTTATTTGTAATACTGATGAATTAGGGAGAGGAGGAATGTTTTTCTCTTTCTCTGTCTCTGTCTTGTCTCTCTTTTTTGGGGCTTGTTAATGCTGCCCTATAGGGAAAAATCCAGTGGGGGGACTGATTCAACTCAAAATCTGATGCCCATTTAATACTCATTGCTATCTATCAAGTGGCATTCTACTTGGGCTGCTCCTACCTTTCTTGGTAGAGTGCTTAAGGATCCTAGAAAGAAAGAGACATGAAAGGGAGTTATAGTTGGCAATGACAATATATTGCAATGGAGATTTTGTACATTTTCTATGAAAATTTTTCTTCTACTTGAAATTGAGTTGAGGGCTGGCTAGGTGGCGTAGTGGATAAAGCACCGGCCTTAGAATCAGGAGTACCTGGGTTCAAATCCGGTCTCAGACACTTAATAATTACCTAGCTGTGTGGCCTTGGGTAAGCCACTTAACCCCATTTGCCTTGCAAAAATCTAAAAAAAAAAATAAAAAAAAATTGAGTTGAATTATGATGCAACTGTCTAAATCTATGAGTGCCCAAGGAAGGGAAATGAGAAGGTGAACTATTCCAATGATGGAGGGCTAGAACCAAGATATAATTATAGGAATTTACATAATTTCACTTTGGGTAAATACTTAATTTCCTAGACTAATACCTGTATATGAGGGGGATAAATGACCCAAGGTGAGACCTAGTGGAGAGAGGGAAAGCAATATAGACTAATGAGGTTTAATGAGGTTTTGAGACCCTTATGGTATAGGGATGATTATCCTGTGTTGTTTCATAGATCCCTTGAGTAATCCCATGAAGTCCATGAACCTCTTTCCAGAAAAAAATGATATTAAATGCATAATATAAAATACATGGGATTATAAAGGAAGCCAATTACATTAGAATAGATATCAAAATCTAAGATCAAAACAAGTTCATAGACCTTAGTTAAGAACATCTGGTTTAGTGACTGGAAGAAACTTTGCAGCCTTTCCCCCCCCCATCCCAGAGTACAGGTAGACTAGTGGGAACAGGTCAGGTTGGACAGTAATGGGCATCAAATGAGTATCAAACTCGATGGATAGCCAGCTTTGAGTTGAGTTAGTTTATCTCCCCACCTCCACTGGAGTTTTCTCCATTGGGCAGCGTTAACAAGCCCAAATCCAATTCCCACATTTCAAATCGTTGTCACATGTCATCTATAGGATATGTTTATTATTCAGTGTGACTTAAGATGCCATTCATCCTCATGAAACCTAGTTATATGTTCTATGTAACTATGATAAGTCTCACAACTGTTGTAATCCATGGACAAGAACTCCTGGTTCATATCAGGTTCAACTTTGAGCCATGACACCTCAAACTATGGTATCTTTGACTTTTTTGTCCTCATCCAGAATTGCCTTTAGAAAATATCAATGCAGTTCAAAGGGAACTTGTGTCCAGAGCTCCATAGATAAGGTAAAAGGGTCCGCAATCCTTGTATGAGCATTCATTCAAGGTACATGTTGGGACCAGGCCATTCTTCATTTCACCCAACAAGCAATGGAGAAAATATGTGAAGGGCTCACAGTAGTCCATAAATACTTAATGCAATTCCTCTCTTTCTCTGGTTAATTTCAACTTTGTTTAGGGGTCCAAGATAGTCAACCAGACTCAGAGCACCACCTTGTGGTTTTGATTCCCCTCAGAAGAGAAATGAACTTTTGGATACTAGAAAGGGAACCCCCCCCCCCCCAACTTTCCAGTGAGTTTCACTTTCATCCAAGATATAGAAACAGACCTAAAACCTTATGCTATTGCCCTAATGACTTGGACAGTTCCCAGAAGCAAAATAAACTTGCTGTTTTTGGAGAGATAACTCCTTTCTCTTTGGGGTTTCACTGTTTGATTGATTCATGGTAGCAGTAGATGACCAAGGCTAAGTCTTCTGCTTTCTCTTGTCATGGCTCAGTCCCTTTCTGATCCTACAGCCTTTGACTCTTCTTTCTAAGATGCTAATGGTGATCAGCAACTCTTACTATTCTCAATAGAAAGTTGGATTCTCGGATCCTCTTCTAATTTCAAGTATTTGGTGGTACCCAGGGACTTCTCATTTTCACTCCAGAAGTCTGTATTCTGGAATGTAGAGTCCTGTAAGTCTTTAGGTGAGAGCACATACAACTCCTGTGCGGCAACCATTAACTGTTCTTGGGACAGTGACGTGTAGTTTCCCCTTCTAAAACAACTCAGGTCCACCCTTAAGTTCTGTTGCTCTATGGTATGTCCTCTGAAAAAGGCAACAGGGTAAAAGATCAACCCCATAAATGAACACTTCTTTTCTAAAACCTAGTAAAAGGTATGTGTTTCTCCTCAAGGAATCCAAACTAAGCCATTCATACCCATTGATCTATTACAACTCAAATCAGTCAATTAGGGCCCAATCAATGAGGCCCACCAAGTTGAGCCCTATTAACTCCCTATGTTATTCTATGGTAGGTGCCTTCATTGTTTAGCACACCCAACTCTAATCTGACCTTCCTTCATGGAAGAATCCATTCTACTGAATAAACTTGATAAGGAAGTGTTCTCTTTGTCCTTTTACATTATCCTCTAATATTTTAAATTGTGTGCATAAAAACTGTTGATGGAGTCTGGAAGAAGCTGAAATGAAAAACAATCTTTGATGTTACCCTTTATCTCAAACCCCATCCTACCGCTTTGGCTCCAAGAAGCTGTAGTATATACAGCAATTAGGGGTAAAACATCTTGGCAAATTGGGCTAACCAACAAGTCTCAAACCAATCAGTGAGTTAGGGAGTATCTGCCCCAAGCATGTGAAGAACTCCCTTGGCAGAATGGATGGATGAGAACTTGTTTTAAATTATTGATGGTAACTAAAGCAGGCCCTATAGAGAGCTTAGAGTTTGGTCAGATATCGAAGACTGCATCGTGGGCCATCGCCAGGTGTTCTGTCCTTTGGCCTTTGGACTTCTATGACTCTAGAGGAGAGAGTGAGACTGACAATTTTTTTGCACCTCTGCTTCACTTAAGTCCAATTCATAGGCAAGTCAAGACATCACCTGTGATATTGGTCCTCTTCAAAATTGAAGGACAAACAACAACCCTGTATTTTTGGCTGGTAAGTTGAGCTGTCAATCGTCATGGAAAACTGCTTGTTTGGCAGGATTTGACCAAAATGCTCTCCAAGGTCCTTTCTAAATTCATGTTTATATGATTATATTTTGGAGTATATTGGGTTAATGAATTGATGATGGACATCTCTATTTGTTATAGGGAAGTTTGTTATAAAGGGAAAAATGAGGTATTAGCTCAAATATTTTTGACTATTATAGCTTCTCAAATCCCTTCCATATTTTAAGAAAATAAACAAATTCACTGCTTGTGAAATGTTCAGATAATGCTTGTTATTCATTTTAGGTCTAGGATCTAATAGTCCAGTGATAGTCCAGGATTTAAAATTTTGAATTACTTTTATTCTTAGTTTTGAAATTAGAAAAATTTTAGATGCAAATTTAAACATATATATATATGTATATATATATATATATATAATATGTATGTATAGTGTGTGTATGTGTGTTTATGTAATTTCAGCATCCCTATGGTTTAGCAAACCACGTTCACTTGCCTCTTTGAAAATACTATTTCCTTTCGAGATGCTTACTGAACATTTTGCTACAAATAGAAGTCAAGGTTTCTGAACTATGATTTACAGATTCGATTTTCTCTCCCATATCTCACCATATGTACTGGTTCTTTCAGTGCCTTTTGACATCATTCATCTTAACTTGTGCTCATTAAGGATGGTCAGGTGTTTGATGTCTTTCTCTTTGCTTATGTTGGATAAGACATTTCTATTAGGTCTTCATACTCCAGTAACTAGTCTCCGCTTGTTGGTAAGAATCAGACACAAATTAGAATCTTCTTGGTTGATTCTTCCACTTCCATTAAGGCAAGTCAAGGAATTGTGAACCATTCTACTTCTGACAGAGAGAATTCCAACAGATGGCTGAAAAATAGAGGACTTCATTGATGCTGTACCATGCCTTTGTGTCAGTCTTCTGATTCCTGATTACCGAATTCACATTTCTTTCTTATGTTTGGGTGATCTATAGCAGTGGTGTCAAATTCATATAGAAACAAAAGCTCCTAAGTCTTACAAAAAGATCAGAGTGGGCTGCACATTGACCTAGTTTTGTAATGTAATATTATCTCTGTTTTAATGCATTTTGATTGATTTTGTGAAACAGAAACATTTTCCAGTGACACCTAATATAGTCTGGTCACACTAGGGAGTGTGGTAGACCACCAGCTGTGAAGGAGACAGCAGCTGCAGCTCTGGTCCCTAATGTGTACTCCGATGGCCCTTTCATTCAGTTCTATTCTCTCTGATCTTTACCCAGGGATGTTGAGAAGCTCATATGAGATAAGAGATGGGAAACACTCTGTAACCCTTGCAGAGCACTTACATAAATGCCAGTTGTTATCGTAACTGTTGTCATCATTCTTAGCCTACAGACAGTGGGCCTCCAGTCTGCTGATGACTTAGTCTGCTTTCGCCTTCTATTGTGCTCAGGCTGAGGTGGAGCAAGGGTTAGAATAACACAGGGGCGGGTGTGTTGGCACATGTTTAACAAGTGGGCTCTCTCAGATAACCAAAGCGAAAGCACACACACTTAGGTAAAATCTGTATTTGTCACCCTTGCTTGCATCTAGAGACAATCAATAAAGCAATAAGTCAAATCCTCATTTGTAGCATTTGTGGATTTCAGAGGTGTCAATGCTCATACTGAAAATGGGACATTCAGCTCCTGTGAGCCAATGAAAGCCTATCCTTGTCTTTACCCCAGTGCTCCCTATTATGCTCTCCCACTGTTTCCAAGACTTCCTCATAGGGTGCACCTCCTTTGTACACATGATCTTACTTAGTGGCTCTTTCGCCACTTGTTTCTTTTGAGTAAGGGATGCTTTTCCAGAGCCGGGGGAGGTACTCAAACTAGGTAGAATTAAGAAGAAATTCTAGCTCCAGTAATAAGAGAAGAATGAGAAATTGAGGGAATTAAGCATATCTGACAAAGGGAAACAGAATGATCACTACTTGTGTTGATAATATGAGGATGAACAATGTGAAAGTTAACGAAAAATGAATTGAAACAATAATTACAGTACAGTTAGAGAATATAAAATAAATCCACATAGTTAGCATTTCTTTGTTTTGACAACAAGCCATATAGAAAGAGATTAGACACAAAATTCCATTTAAAACAAGTACAAAGATGGACAAAATACTTGGAAGATGACACACAGAAGATTCACACAGAAACTCTATAGATACAACTAGAAAAGAGTTTTTACAATAATAACAGCAGTCCTAAATATCTGGAGAAATGTCCATTGCTTATTGGAAAGCTGACAATATAATAAAGAATGGCAACACTAAGTTAATTTATTTATCCAATCAAACTACTGGAGAATTACTTTAGGCAAGCAGAAAAACAAATAGCAAAATTCATTTGAAATAATAAAAGTTCTTTAAGAATCTCAAAGGAAAAAACGGAAAACGTTGGGAGGAAGGAGACTTAGCAGGACCAAAGCACAAACTGTACTACAAAACGATGATCATCAAAACAATCTGGTACTAGTTAAGAAATAGAGAGTGGATCAGTTTAACACATTAGGTATACAATATATAGAAGCATACACACTAACTGTGTGACCCTAGGCAAATAACTTAACCTTATTTGCCTCACTTCCCTCCTCTGCAAAGTTGAAGAAGGAAATGGCAAACCGGTCCCTTCTCTTTGCCAGAAAACCCCAAATGAAATCACAGAGTTGGACATAGCTTAAAAAACTACTGAACAAAAGAAAGCAGAGACAGAAAGACAGAGACACACACAAAGAGAGAATATTTAATAAACCTAAGACAGCAGCTACCGGGGTAAAGGAGGATTCATTATTTGACAAAAAATTTCTGGGGAAAACCAGAAGGTATTCTGGCACTAATTGAATTTAGAGCAACATTTCACATCACATTTTATAGCAAGGTAAGTTCCAAATAGACATATGATCTAGATATAAAAAGATACATCACAAACAATTTCGAAGGAACAAGTGACTTTTCAGATCAATGGAAAGGGGAAGAGTTCCTGACCAAATAAAGATCAGAGAAGACAAAATAGATGATTTTCATGAAATAAAAAGTAAGGGTTTTTTTTTTTTTTGCAGAAATAGAAGCAATGCAGCTGAAAAGAAAAATCAATTAACTGAGAAAAAATGTTTTGCAACATTTTTTGATAAAGATCTCATTTCCAAACTATGTAAGGAAAAGATTCAAATTTATAAGAATAAAAGTCAGTTTCCTAGTTGATAAATGGGATCTGTTTCTCATTTCTCTCTCTCTCTCTTTCTCTCTCTCTCTCTCTCTCTCTCTCTCTCTCTGTGTGTGTTTCTCTCTGACTTTCTGTTGTTTAGTTGTTTTGTAGTCATGTCTCATTCTTTGTAATTTCATTTGGGATTTTCTGGCAACGATAATGGACTGGGTTACCATTTCCTTCTTCAATTTTGCAGATGAGGGAACTGAGGCAAACAGAGCTAAGTGATTTGCCTAGGGTCACACAGTTAGTGTCTGAGGTTGGATTTGAACCTGGGAAGATGTGTCTTCCTGACTGCCACTCTATCCATTATGCCATGAAGCTGCTCTAAGAAAACTCCTTCAAATCACTAATAATTAGAAAAAATAGATATTAATGGAATTCATATTAATTTTTTTACCTCACATCCATCAGATTGGCAAAGTTGTCAACAAACAAAAATGGCAGATTCTGGGAAAGCTGTGGAAAAGTTCTGTTGGTAGAACCGTAAACTGGTCCAGTCATTCTATAAAACAATTCATTTGTTATGGTGAAAGAGTTACTAAATTGTGCCTACCCCTTGATTAGCCTTAAATCTTAAAGAAATTTAAAAAAGAAAAAGTCTTCTGCATACATAAATATTTATAGTGATTCTTTTTTAGTGTCAAAGAAATGGAAATTGGGGTGGAAAATGTTCATCAATTATGATTAGGATACATGGATGTGATGGAATTGTGCTTAAAGGATGAAAGAAATGGTTTTAGAGAAATCTGGGAAGGTTTACCTCAACTGATAAAGATGGAAATGAGTAGAACCAGGAGAACAATTTGTAGTAGAACATCAGCACTGTAAAAGAGGAATAACTTTGAAAGACTTAAGGTTTCTGATCAATGAAATGACCAATCATGATTCCAAAGGACTTATGAAAAGAAAGGTAGCCATCTCCTATTAGAGAAGGATGGGAATAGCATCTGCTATGTACCAAGCACTAAGAACTTTTTTACAAATATTATCATTTGATCCTCACAACTGTGGAAGGTAGATGCTAGATGGGGAAACTGAGGCATTAAAGAGAATGATGTGACATGCCTAAGGTCACATAAGTTTGGACTTGAACTCACTTTTCCTGACTCCAGAGCAAGTATCCACTGCTCTACCAGCTATCTCTTATCAGAGAGATGGCAGATTAAATATGCAGAACAAGATGCACATTTTGGGATATGAGCTAGGCAGGAATGTGTTTGCTTAATTACATTTATTTGTTGCTTGGGTTCAATTAGTCTTTTCCTTTTTTAAGTGGAAGGGAGAGAAAATAAGTGCTCATTAATTGATGAATATAAAATTGAGTTAAAATGCACCAAGAAACAGAGAGAGATTCTTTTGAAAAAAATAAATAGAGAGCAGAGTGACTTTTTCAGTCTTCACTGAGTGGATTGTGCTTGTATTTCCACAATGACCACTGTAGTCCATTTCTGTTCAAAGTGCCAGCTGATCTCCCTCCTGGGAGGAAAATTTAAGGAGTCCAAGGAAAACCTCTGCTCCATAGTTCATCAGGGAAAAAGAGGTGTTCTTTTTTAAAAATGGAAACAGGTATTCAATGTTCAAAGAAAGGAGAAAAAGAATGTGAAAAGGGAGAGGGAGTTGCTGACTCATGCCAGCAGATTGTAGAATCCTAGATTTGAGTGCTGGGAGGAAATTCAGGGGTCAGCTAGTCTAAGGGCCTCATTTTAGAGAAGGGAAACTCCATCAAATCTAATAAACATTTAATCAAAACCTCTGATTTGACCCACACTATGCTCAGTGCTAGAGATACAAATAGGAAGAATGAAACAACCTCAACTCTCAAAGAGTTTACATTCTAATGGAGAAGACAGCAAGTGCACACATACGTGTATTTGGGATAAATATAAACTGAATGAACACAAAGGATTTAAATACAAGGTAGTTAGAAAGGATGCGCACTAGCAATGGATGCATCATGAAAGGCCGCAGAAGGTGACGCTTGAGCTGCATCTTGAGGGACAATCTGAACTCTATGAAATGAGAAAATTGTGCATCCCAGGCATGAGCAAAGATTGTTATTTGTGAGGATCAAAGAGGAGATCAGTTTGGCTGTAACACAGTATGTGAAAGGAGTAATACCCAATGAGGTTGGAAAGACAGGATGGAGCAGAGCTGTGAAGGGTTTTAAAAGCTAAACAGAGAAGTTGATATTTATAACCTAGAGGCAGCTAGGAGTCACTGGAATCAACTGAATAGGAGAGTGACATGGTCATATCTACACTTGAGGAAAATTATTATGGTAGCAGTCTATAAAATTGGACTTGAATGGTGAGACACTTGGAGGTAGGACATGAAATAGAAGACCCTTGAATAATCTAGGTGAGAAGTAATAGGAGTTTGAACTCAGGTGGGAGCTGTGTGAATGGAAAGGAATCATATGCAAAAGATTTGTGGGAATAGAGATGTCAAGATTTCACACATGGTTGGATATGTGGGGGGGGGGGGGCGAGGAGGAGACTGGAAGGATGCCTTGACAGAAACAGGGAAGTTTGGAAGAGGGATGGGTTTGAGGAGAACATCATGAGCTCAGTTTTGGGTATGCTGAGTTTGAGATGTTTAGCTTTAAATATTCAACAGGCTATTTAAATGTTCAGTAGGACTGTAGTTCAGGGCAGAGGAGATTGAAGCTGGAGAGATAGATCAGTCATTTGCATAGTTCTACCAGAGAGAATAGGACAAGAAAGCCCAAGCAAATACCTTGGACAGCACCCAAGGGCTGACCATTCTTAGGGAGTAGTCACACAGAGAGGAAGAGTAGTTTCATGAAATGTCAGAGAGGAGAGAGTGAAAGAGAAAATGGTCAGTAAGGCCAAATGCATTAAAGCATAAGGATGACGACTAAGAAAATTCCATTTGATTTGTCAATTAAGAGATTTATGGAAAGAGCAACTATGACCCCAAGATAAATAGAAAACAGATAAATAGGAAGATAAATTGAAAGACTTAGAAGATAGCTATAAAAGTAAATAAAAAGATAAATGAAAGATAGATAAATGGACAGAAATAGATCCATCATTTATTCAATGAATGCAATATTTTAGGCACTGTGCTAGATGTTGGAACAAGCAATAACAGAGACAATCCCTACCCTCAAGGAACTTAGAACCTAGTAGGTCAAGCTAACATATAACTGAAAGATGAAGAGTGGAGTGCGTAAGTAGAGGTAGAAAGACAAGTAGGCAGAGTGGGCCTGGACACTACCTTAAATAATGGTTCTGGGTAGAAACTCAGAGATCAGAGTAAAAAACCACAGACAGAGAGGCACCTCCAGAAAGAGAAGATCACTGGGTCAGAGCTGGGAAAGAAATGAAGAGATATGAGAAGAAATCTTCTCCCTTCCCCTTTCTTTGCAGGAGTGGCAGGTACATGAATAGGGATGAAGGCATATATTTGCAGATTTTTTGTCCCTATGTATCGATCAGTTTTGCCGATTATTTTTCCCTCTTTCTCTTTTTCCTTTACCAAAAAGTGATTTGCTATATGGGATGGCTCCCTGGGATGGGGAGGAGAAGGAACACCAGGGGAAACCTAGGTGATTTAAAAACCAAACTTATCAATATAAATTCATTTTAAAAACAAATTGCTGGGTAACTTTGGGGAGAGCAGTTTCAGTCTAGAGGTCAGACAGCAGATTTCAAGGGGGTTGACTAAGAAACAGGAGAGAAATAGCCTGAGACAATTTTAGGGTCTAATTGTTTTTTAAAATGGGGAAGACTTGGATATATTTGAAGGCAGTAGATAGGGGGCAAGTAAATAGGAACGTGCTGAAGGTTCAGAATGGAGATGAAGATGTTTGAGTCGAAGTCGAGAAAAGTGAAGAGATCACTTGGTCAAGATCAACTGGGAGTAAATGGACGAATCAGAATTCCAGTCCACATCATTTGATTCCAGATGGTGGACCTTCTGCATTGTACCACGATGCTTTGGATGATGAAAAAAATTACCACACAGAGAAGGGAGAAACTCAGGAATGTTTCTAGAAGGAGCAGTCGTATCACTGTTTCATTTCTCCATTAGATCTCCTTGAGATCCTGTCTTTTAATCTGGGAGACCAGAGCTGGTTTCTTGTTTCCCTTCTGTAGCTAGTACTTGAAGAGTTATTCTGGAACTGATTGGAATGGATTTTGCCCTCCCCTCCCCTCCCCACTCTGCTCCCTGTTTGCAAGACTTGCCTCTCTTGAAGCATCTTGTCATGTCCAACTTTCCTTGCCTCCAGCATCAGCTTATGTACCCATAGCCCCTCTTTGTTCAGCATCCTGGTTAGGGCTTTCCATCTCCTTTGCTGTCTCTGCTTCTCTCACCAGCAACCTTTGAAGCAATGTTTCCACACCCAGCATGAATCCTGAGTGTGTGTGTCTCTCTCTCTGTCTTGGAGGGATTGAAAAATTGGACATAACCTTGCTTTGCATTCTCTACCTCACCGAGTTGTCTCTAGGTTTTTTAAACTTCCTTACATTATTATTTTAAAAAAACTATTTTATTTTTTCCAATCTCATGTAAAGATACCTTTTAACATTTTTTATTTTGACTTTCAAATTCTCTTCCTAATTTTGCATATCTCTAATGTTGTAAAAGAAAAGACAGACCCAAAATGCCAAGAAAAATAAAGTTTAAGAAAGTATACTTCACTCTGCTTTCAGATTCCACCAGTTCTTTCTTTGGAGGTATAGCATTTTCCTTTGAAAAAATTGTCTTTTGGAATTGTCTTGGATCATTGTATTACTGAGAATAGCTGTTATTCACAATTCTTCATCCTACAATATTGCTATTATGATGTACATTGTTCTGGCTTTGCTCACAATCAAAAAATAATAATAAATAAAGCCCTAATTTGGAGCCTTTGACAATTTCCAAGATATAAATATCATATTGACAATTTAATAATCAGCTCTTGGGAGTCAGTTTGAGATGACTCCAACCAACTGCACTCCTCCACCCCAGCCATTTCCCCATAAGAGCCAGTTACAGGGCTTGGCTCTAACATAACTGTCCTCATCATTTCCTTCCCCTCTAATTTCCAATACTCTTCCATTCTGCCCCCTTATCTCAGTTGGTCTCCAGTCTCTATGCAAGCTTCCATCTTCTCTCTTTCCTCACTGGGCCCTCTGGACTTCATCCTGGTCCCTCCCATCAGCAACTGTGCACGCCAAATGCATCTGTGATTTCAATTCATTCTCTTTCCTCACAAAGCCATACTTATTTCTGTACAGAGCAGTTGCAGTGCCCTAGTAACCCAGGCTCTCAACTTGATGTCATCCATGACTTTTCTCTTATACTCATCCCCATATCTCCAATTTCTTGCCAAGTCTCATTTCTACTTCCACAACATTTCTCCTCTAGGTGTCCTCTTCTCTCCTCTCCCTCAGCTGAATCACTTTATACTTGGACTATTGCATTTGATTTCAGATCCATCTTACATTCAATTGCCAAAATGAGCTTCCTAAAGTTCAGATTTGATCATGTTACTCCATTATTCAATTAACTTCAGTGGCTTCCTATGGCCTCCAGGGTCCAATACAAGTTTGGCATTCAAAGCCCTACTCAAGCTGGCCCCTGCCTGACTCTTCTGTCTCTTTGCATTTTGCTTCCTCAGCCATACCATGCTACTCATTGTTCCACATACTCCACACTCCATCTGTGTCTCCGAAACTTTATGCTGATGTTTTCCTGTGACTGGGATGCTCTCCTTCCTTATATCTGCCTCTTAGCGTCCCTAGCTTCTCTTGATGATGCTTGCCATTCATTCGCCAAGAAGACCATGACATCAGAGAGGGGATGCCATGACAAGGACATGAATTGGATTTGAGTGTGGGGGCTGTCCTTAAGTCAGCAACCTCGCTTTCTCCTCCAGAGCCATCTGGGTCCAGTGGCTAGGTATGGATCAGTATGTGAGGCATACCGAATGTGAAACACTCAGGGTTAAGAGACTTGCCCAAGGTCACACAGCTAGCAAGTGTCAAGTGTCTGAATCTGGATTTGAACTCAGGTCCTCCTTACTCTAGGACCAGTGCTCTATCCACTGTTTCTCCTAGTTGCTTAACTTCCCTTTCCTTAAGACTCAAGTGAAGGGGCAGTCAGGTGGAGCACTGCGACTTTGGGCAAGTCACTTAACCCCATTGCCTTGCAAAAAACCTAAACTCAAGTGAAGGATAACATTTTAGCTCTCTAAGACTCAGTTCTAGAGTCCACAGTTTCCATTGCCTTCCTTCCTTATCAAAATTACCTTATGGAGGAGTGGCTAGGTGGTGTAGTGGATAAAGCACTGGCCTTGGAGTCAGGAGTACCTGGGTTCAAATCCGACCTAGGACACTTAATAATTACCTAGCTGTGTGGCCTTGGGCAAGCCACTTAACCCCATTTGCCTTGCAAAAACCTAAAAAAAATTACCTTGTGGTTACTTCATATGTGTCTTGGATATACTCTGGTAGTATCATTTGGGAAGGCATGATGGTGGGGTTCTTCCCTTCTCATCCTAAGGAGCAGATATCCTGATTGCTTCCTGTCAGCTCCAGTAGCTCTTTTAATTGAGTGCTAACACTATGACTAAAGTGTAAATATGTTAGACAAAAGTACACATACAACTTTTACCAGACTGTTTACTGTATAGGGGAGGGAAATGGGAAGGGAGAGTAGAAGAAAAATGTGTAACATAAATATACAAGTGGATGAATGTTGAAAAACTTCCATAACCTGTCATTGGAAAAATAAAATAAAATATCAATTAAAACTGTGTGCTAAGTCAGAACTTTGGAAAGACTGAATGGGGACTCTGGTCTTCAGGTTTTTCCTTCCTGTCAGTCTCATGTCTTATACTTTGAGACTTAGAAAGAAGGTGAGGTCGAAGAAAGGTCATTGGGTCAAACGCTATGGGCATCTGGCCTCCTAGATGGCCTCCATTTATGTCTTCTCCCCTTATAAGAGTTGCAAGGTTGATAATGTCTTCTCCTTCCTGGGCACTCAAGCATCAGCTTATAGGCTCCTGGACCAGCAAAAGAGCAAGACCAGCCAGGCCAGTGGAGGGAAGAAGAGAGAACTCACTTGGTGTTGATTGGATCATTATTAATGGAGGTGAAACATATGTGAATAGACTTATTGTCAATGTTCCAAGGAGGTTAGAATGCCAGCCTCTCAACTGATTGGAATCATGTTATGGATCTCTACTGCTTAACATTTCCCTTTCCTGGGTGAGAATAAAAGTGTCTGCTTTATTCCTGATTCACACTTCACCTTTCTCTCAACTTCCTCAAAACCTGTGGGTATGACTTCATAACCTAGAGAAAAACAAACAAACCAGAATTCTTCTTTTGGAGTTGGAGGTGGGGATGGGGATCTAGCTTCTATTTTGGAGAGACAAGCAAGCCCAGGGCAATAAACCCAGTGGAAATTAGATGCACAGCTAAGATTGAGATTGGCTAAGGTTGCCAGCCTCAGGTGGTCTCAGACTAGTGGTGCTTGGCTGGTTGCTGCATTAGACCTAGGTGCTCATGTTGTCATTCCTTAAAGAAAGTAAGCTTCTTGAGGTCAGGGCCTGTCTCACTTCTGTCCTCGTATCTCTAGGGCCTGACCCATAGGCTCGTGATCAATGTTTCTTTGTTTGATCATAGGTATTGTTGAAACTACTGAACTAGTGAAAAGAACATATGTTCTCCTTGACCTCTCTGCAGAATTTGATACTGTTGATCACTCACTTGACACTCTTTTCTCTCTAGGTTTTCAGGACATCCCTCTTTCCTGGTTCTCTATCTCTCTGATTGCTCCTTATCTGTCTCCTGCTATGGATCCTCCTCCAGATTATGCCCTCTAACCACAGGTGAGCCACAGGGATCTATCTTGGACCCTCTTCTTTTATTCCTTTGTACTTCTTCACTTGCTGATCTTGCCGGCACTAATTATTTTAATTGCCATCTTATGGTTGATGATGGGCAGTTAGGTAGCACAGTTGATAAAACATTGGGTTTAGAGTTCAGAAAAACCCAAGTTCAAATCCAGTCTAGGCACTTCCTAGCTATGGGACCCTGGGCAAGGTATTTCACTCTGTTTGCCTCTCTTTCCCCATCTGTTAAATGGGCTGGAGAAGGAAATGGCAAATCACTCCATTGTCTTTGCCAAGAAAACCCCAAATTGCGTCAGAAAGAGGCAGACATGACAGAACAGCAACAACTCGGTGATAGTGCCTCAAATGGAATCATGTGATTTCAATAAGAGAAGGAGAAGGGTGGGTTTTCTCTACCTTGATATCATAGTGAAGCCACTGCTATTCCCCACATGTAATGTGGGTAGAACTTGGTGCTGGGTTCCTAGACTCTGCTTCTTTTGGGAGATTCATAGTTCGCTCTTCTCTTTATTATGAGGGGGGAGTTCCTTCTCAAAGTTTCTTCCAACTCTTTTTCTGTCCTTCAATGTGACTTTGCTCCTAGCTCACAATATTGTCTTCCACTGGTCCAGTAGCACTGTTCAATGGCTGTTGGTGGGACAGAGGAGAGGGTTTTCCCTCTCCCCATCCCCCTTGTAGTTTGGCCTCTGGTAGAAGTGAAGGGCTTGGCCTTCATGCGGTGCTTCTGAGCTCAGACACCTTAACTGCCCAATGGCTTGGTTTAAAATACATATATATATATATATATATATATATATATATATATATATATATATATATATCTCAGCTCAAGGGGCCTGACTCCATCAATCTAACAGCCAAAGGCCTGTAATCCTCTCAAACTGAGGAAGGCTCACTAACACTTTATTATGGGATTGTAGGAAAACCCCTTCATCTCTGCCCTACACTTAGTGATTCCATTATGAGTCTTCTGTGATTATAGTCATCAGAGACTGTAGAGAAACTGTTCCATTATAATACGATAATAGCTAGCTTTTATAAAGGCTTGAAGGGTGGTAAAACTCTTTCCAATATTTGATCCTTAAAACAACCCTGAGAAGGAGTTGCTCTTTTTATTCCCATTTTACAGATGAGGATACTGAGGCAGGCAATAGTTATGTGACTTGTCTAGGGTCACATAGCAAGGAAGTGCCTGAGTCAGAATTTGAACTTGGGAATTCTTGACTTCAAGTCTGGCACATTAGTCCTATAAAGGTCGATGGGGCCCCTCTTTTATCTATTTCTTTTGATTTTCAACTATCTTTTTGCCTCCCCCCCCCATGTCTTTTTCAGTCCAGATATCACAATCTTGGTAGAAAAATCTGAAGCAACAGAAGATTTGGACAGCTTGATGTCTTTTCTGCTATTTGGTTATCATCCATCCTGAACAGTGCTGCTGGGCCTTCTGGGAGCCTTCCCTTTTCTCTAATAGAGCCCCAAACCAAATCCAACTGAGCTTTTTGTCTTGTCATCCTTAGTTTTCTTTGATCAACTGGGCTCATTTGGTTTTTGGTACTTCTGATACCATTTTTGCTGTCCCATGTCACACTTCTACTCACTCGTAGTCACATGCCTTGATTATATCTTTGATACACCTATTTCCAAAATTGTAGCTGAAGAGGGAATTTCTTCTATGCCCACATAAGTTTCTTTAGATAACTCCCATTTTTCTTCTTCATTAAAATAGTTTTTCCTTATGTCTTCAGGATCTTCCTCCTTTCCCCTTTCCCTTTCTTCCTTGCTTCCTTTTTGCTTTGCCTTTCTCTTTTCCTTTTTCCTTTTCCTATTCTTCCTGGATTGACTTTCCCCATAGAATTTGAGGCCATGGGAAGTTACCTAACTTTCCTCTTAACCCTGGGAAATCTACTTTTCACGAATATGAGGAACAGATTGAATGATACCTTGCTTTCCTTCTCCACTATCACAAATTCTACGATGAAACGGTGATTTTCCCCAAAGGCCTTCATCATTCTCTGTGTTCATGTCTGTTGGCTTATGGCTGTCCCTTTGTGAGGACCAGAGTGAAAAAATGCACTTGCTGTAGTTACTCCTGCATTTCTTTCCCCAGTCTGATGTTTTTTCATCCTTGTTAGTGTATCTGGAAGAGAGTTAGGATATTCTCTTTCTACTCATTCTACCATCTTGAAGCGAGTTCACTTGCCCATCATTCTCAAGTAAATATTTCACTTCTCTTTGTGGGCAAGGATCTGGCCCACAACAGACACTTCCCTCATTGATTTGATGATATTTTTTGAAGAATTAAGTTATTACTAAGGCAAGCCAGTCAGTTCTTAGTTGCTCTCCTTTTGACAGTGAGAGAACTCTAATGTGGATACATCTGGTGATCTCCCTTGACAGTGTTCTATTATGCCTCTGTGCCAGGCAGGTTGGTGACCTATTTCCAGAATTCCTCACTTATTTCTTCTTTTACTGCAGGCAATCTGTTGTGCATTCTTAGGACAATATAAGGTTTTCTATATCATTTTTTTCTGTTTCTTTATACGAATGCTCACTACCAGTGATCTGGTAAAGTATCCTTACAAATAGTTAACAATTCATTCTCCAGGAAAAAACCACCACCACCACAATGTATACATATCATACTTCTATGTTTAACCGCCATTGTTAATAATTTCTCCATTGCTTTCTCAACGGTAGACACTCAACCCATCAATCAAGCTCTGGTTTGCAGCATTTGCTGATTTCTCAGCAATCTGCTCTTGTGAGTGGTGTTGAGCTGGGTCCAGGGTACCTCAGCTCTTGCTGCTATGTTTCCTCATTCTGGTTTGGGGATTTTCTAACTATATCAAGAACCGATACTATTGTAAGTCTGGCAAGTATCCTTTCCCCTAGTGCAGATTTAAGCCATAAATAATTTTCTTAGAATTTCTGAGTCTCAGAGAGACTAAGTAAAAGCCTTCTCCATAATCACACAGAGTTTGAACTTTGTCTTTTTTTGGTTCTAAGTCCAGTGTTCTGGCTCCTATGCTTCCTCTCCACAGGCATATAGCTTCTTAAACTCTCTCCCGCCTTTTGCCATTTTATTTCTATATAATTAGGTCCCTCAGCTCTGAATCTGCTGTTCTTTCCATCTCATCAGACTGCCAAGCACTAGGTCTGGATAAACATTTAAGGGCACCCAAAGAATGCCTGAATATAAATGTTTTGTTCAAAATGTATTTTTGTAAATTGAAAAAAAATCTTAAAATAAACCAAATTTTATTGCAATCTTTTGTTTTTACATTACCTTCATTTGACTTTTGTGCACCTGGGTTTTTTTACAGTGCTCATTCCAAGACTGGACCCACCTCCCATTGCGAGCTCTTGCCTTTTGATTGGACATTCCTGGTCCATATCTCCACCTGCTCCTGCATGTGAACTTGTAGTCTCCTGCCATTAGATGAAACCTTTTTCTAGTGACTAATAGTCTTCTTGAAGTGTATGGGGTATTTGGGGAGGACTAGCCCCTCTGCTGTGAGAACTTTTGAAACCTTTTCAGGACTGCTCATCCACCTTTGGTGTCTACCTTCAAACCCAATTCTCTCTTATGGCTCCAAGGAGCTGTAACATTCACAGTGACCACATTCCTGGGAAACCCTCTAGGCAGGTGGACTAAACCAGGTTGAGAATAACTGACAGGCCTCAGATCCATTGCTGAGTTAGGAAGGTGTCTATACTAAACATGTGGAGACTTCTCCCAGCAGAATGGGAAGATAAGAATAATTTGTTCCAATGATTACAAATGTGGCTGAAGCCAGTGCTGTGGAATTCTTTGGGGAGACATCAAAAGTGTCAAGGTTATTCATTGCATCTCCATCTCAATCCCTTGCCAGTCCTCCCAACTTTTGTCCTGCCACTGGACTTTGATGTCTCTGGAAGAGAGAGTGGGACTAATGACTTTGTGCAACACTGCCTCAAATCCAATTTGTGTGCAAGTCAACACATTACCCTGTGAAGTCACCAGTCCTCTTAAAATGAAGGACAAACATTCTTCCTGGACTCACTGCTCAATGGTTTCCACACTTCCACCATTTTATATTTCACCTGTCCCACTGATTCTGAGCCCCTGGATATCAGTGTATAAACCCTGTTCTCTATCCCTTCCCTGCTTGCTCTTTTATTCCCATTCCCCTTGAACCTCTCCTCCACACTCCCAATGTGTCTCTCTAGATATAGGGGCTTCTTCCACTGTGCTCTCTGGAATGCTTGCTCCATAATTAACAAATTTCTTTTCATTTTCTCTCTGTCTCTCTGTCTCTGTCTGTCTGTCTCTCTGCCTGTCTTTTGGCACTCACTGAAACCTGACTCCCTCCTGATGGGGTTGCTTCCCTAGCTACACTTTCCAAACTTTGCTGAATTTTCATCCCATACTTCATCATGGTGGGGAAACTAGAATATTCCTTCTCCACCAGTGCCACTGTTACTTGCTCTCTACCACCACCACTCTACAATCTGTCCTCCTTTGGTGTTTGTACAACCCAAATTTATCACTCCAAGGATCCTGGGGGCCTTGTTTCATTGACCCTCAAAATATTCTCCTACTTTGCTCAGTGAGGTCAGTGCCTTCAATCTTAATCTTTCTGCAGGAGACCTTTCCAGGCTCCCCAATGATATCTCCTTCCCTCTGAGTTTCCCTCCTACTTGCACAATGTAAGCTTGCACAGAAGTAGTTGTTTGTGTGATGTCTCCTACATTAGAGCATGAGGTTTTTGAGATCAGGGTCTGTGTTCTGGTCTTTCATTGCCCCCCCCACCCCCACCCAGTGCAGGGTCTGACACAAAATATGGCCTTAATAAACTCTTGCTGTTATGGGCTTTCCAATATATTCTTCTTCCTCTCATATCTTGAGAACGATTTCTTGTAACAATCAGAAATGTGAACTAGGGAAGAATAAGGCTTAGGCAACTGGCTTGAATCAACCAATTAATTAAGATCATCAGAGCAGGTGTGAAAAAGTGTTTGGAAATCAATTAATAAAATGGAGTGCTACTCCACAATATTAGCTTAGGAGATTTTATGACAGTCTACAGATTTTCTTTAAAAGAAGAAGCCAGATTGAAATCCAGGTATTCTAATATCTGAACATTAAAGGACTGAGAGCCATTTCAGCTACGTTTCTTTGAGGAATACTTTTAGGGGTGAGGGAGGAGATAAACCTCATTCTACCTCCCTCTCCCACCCAATGTCTTGTGAATTTTAGATTTTACACCTCCCACTTCCACTCCAGTACTGTACCTGAAACAGAACTGACAAACTGATCTCAGACAAACTGAGCACCAACCCTTTGGCAAGTCACCCAACCCCAATTGCCTCCAAAAAAAAAGAAAGAAAGAAAAACCTCGATATTGTGAGGATCCCTGAATAAAGTTATCTCCTTCTTAGGGCCATCCTCTTGAGGAATCCAGCAAAGGGTTATCAAAGATGTGAGTTACCACATGCAATTGCCCTTTCCTCTGGACTCTATATTTATTGATGGGAGACTGTGCCACAGACTTTGAGGGGCATGCTTTGTATCAACTGCTGTTCCTTTACTGCCTTATTCAAAAGCACTTTTCTAAAAGCTAATTATCTGGCTGACTAATTGAAATCAACTGATAATCACAAGGGAAACACATTGGTGAGGCCTTAAGGTTTGTAGCATCAGAAAGACTCCATAACCTGTCAGGGAGCAGAACCACAGATGCAAGTGGGAGCTGAAAGAACAGTTTCCAGCCGTGTGTATCAAATACAGAGAAATAAATTGAAGCCCAGATCTAAAGTGACTTGGTTAGAGTCACACAACTATTAAGTGACTGAGCTAGGATTTGGATCTAGATATTCCTGACTCCATGTCTACCTGCTGCTTCTGATAGTCACTGTTGATATAGTTTACCTTGTTCTAAAGATACTTTCTGTGCAGGAGGTGTGACTGGCAGTGAGCACCGAGACTTAAATTGACGAGAAGAACTTGGTGTCCTGGAGAAATGAAAAGAACTGTAACACTGTCGGCTTCAGAGCTGGGCAAAAGCAGCCAGGCAGAGCTAGGGATAACGGTGGTAGGAAGAAGCACCTAGGACACCTCCTAGGAATGGAAGCCATCCCCAAACCCTCCTGAGAGTTGATTATGTTCTCCCTTAGACTGTGAACACCTTGAGGGTGGATATTATCTTTTATCCCTTTTTTAATCCCTTGCACTTTAAGACACAGTTGCCACTTACCAAAATGATTGTTGATTGATTGATTATTTGGCAGCTACACATTAGAGGGCAGTCAGGCAGTGACTCACAGTGTACACAAAGCTCACAATGCAACTGGGCCCGTGGTGGTTGAGCCAGACTTCTGGCACCACTCAAACCCATCTCCTTGATTTTGCATCATTCCTTCCTCATACTTGGAAAGGGTTCTCTTCTCATCTCTGTCTCCTGGAATCCTTCTCTTCTGTCAGACGCCATCTTCTGCACAAAACTTCTCCTAAACCCCACAACAGCTTGTGTCCCCATTTCCTTGCTTTTCCTGTATATATCCACATTTTATATAACTATGTCTAATCATTCATTTTATCGGCGTGCACTGTCTGCTTCACTGGAATGTCAGCTTCACAGGAACACAGACCCCCCTTCATGTCTTGTTTTTGTATGCCCAGTGCCTAGCATACAGTAGGCAGTGAATAAATGCTTGCTGATTGATTATTTTGATTCAGAGGAGAATGTCGCAGAGGCATTTGACTCAAGGGTTCATTTGATCTTATTTGAGAGATTTTCAACTAATTTGGGGGCACAGGAGGAATATCACAGGACTCAGAGAAGAGAACTTTAGGAGCAACTATTTAACACGATGCATAGAGCACCAACCCTGAAGTCAGGAGGACTTGAGTTCAAATTTGACCTCAGACACTTGTTACTTACTAGCTGTGTAACCTTGAGCAAATCATTTAACTCCATTCTCTTGCAAAAAATAAGAGAAGAGAATCGTCATGCTCATTCTCCCAGAAGAGAAACATGATCCTTCAAACTGTAGGCTAGCAATCAGAAAGTCAAGGGTTTCCAAAGGCATGGTTTGTGTTCACTTAGAACAGGAAACTAGGTGAGTATTAAAACCTCATAATGAATGAATCTTTTCATATCTACCTTCTTAGGAGGAACATAGACATTAACTGAAAGCTAATCAAGTCAGTGAATTTATCCCCCTTCATATGTAAAGTGAAGGGGTTCATTAACTGGCCTCTAGGGTCTTTTCCAATCCTAAATCTAAAATCCTGTATGTGTTGTGTGTGTGTGTGTGTGTGTGTGTCTGTGTCTGTGTCTGTGTGTCTGTGTCTGTGTGTGTCTGTGTATGACAGCAAGACAGAGAAAGACAGAGATAGAGACAGACAGACAGAGAGAGAGACCTTGGACAAGTCTCTTCAAGATCTGTAATTCTATTGCGGGGGATTTTTCTGTTCAGTTCTAGCCTTTGTTTTCATGGGAAGGGCACCCCTCAGAGGCAGTGATGGATGTCTGGGCTCCCCTACAGGTGGCTGAAAGTGGTCCCAGGATCAGGTAGGGTTTTTTGCAAGCTTTATTTCATATCAGACTTCTTTCCCTTTCCCCAGCAGGGCCTCTTGCCAGGCTTGTTCATTCTGAGCACATCTCGGGTTGCAACCAGCCCCCCCATGCAGGAGTGAGCAGTTGGAACAGGTTGCCAGGGAGCTGAAAGGGCCTCTTTGCAGATGCTGGGGCTTCAAGTGCCTGCAATTTCTCTTGTCTGTTTTACTCGCTATACTATTCAGGCAGTGGATTAGCCTACCCCAAGCTTTGCTGAGAACAAGATTTTATTCAATAGCAGAACCAAGCTGAACTACAAGAGACTTGTGCCTTGCTGTGGCTCACTCTCCTGCTACTTGTTCAGATCTATGTTTGCTTAGTAACCCTAGGCTTTAGACACCACAGGCTGGCATAGCCCAGGCAAGACTTGTGTTTGGGAAGGATGCCTGCAGGGCATCTTTCCAGTGACAGATATGATCCTATAGATCACAGGCTGGCATAGTTCAGGGCTGCTTGGGCAGGATGCCCACAGAGCATCTTTTCAGCTAAAGACCTATGATCCTATAGACCACAGGCTGGCATGGTCCAGGGTAGAGTGCCCCCAGTGCCATCTTTCCAGCTACAGATCTATGATTCCATAGACCACAAAGCACATGGCTCAGGAATGCCTGGGGCTAGTCTGTCAAGCAGGGTTTTGGATGCCTTTGGGCAATCCCTGTCCTCCTCACCCTGGTCAGCCCCAGGCAATGCCAACCTATGATGTATTCCTGGAAGAGTATCTGATATGCCTAAGGCATAGATGCCAAACCCATAATGAACATCAAGGGCATCTGGGATGTTTGGGTTAAGTCTGTAGTAGCTTACATTGATCTCAAGATTAAGAAGCTGAGTCTTGGTCAGCCTGGATAGCCAGGGCATTTTCTGAGATAGCTAAACCAGAGGTGTGACCATTCTTAGGCTCTCCTAATCCTGTATTCCATCACATCCCAGCAAAGAATACTTTTCTGCTTGGTGTTCAAAATGATTTTTATATTTAAGTTTTTCAAAAGCTCTTAATAAACGGACCCTTCTGTCCTCCACAGGAGATTTTATAGTTATAGCTACTATATTAGATTAAAAGGTTTCCTGGCTCTAAAATCACTGAATCTGGATTCACAACCTGCTGATAGGATGTCGGAAAGTCTTTCCTTCTCCATGAGTCTCAGTTTGCTCTTCTGTAAAATTGGGAGGGTGGACTAGATGGTCCCTGAAGACACTTACAACCTGAGAGTTATCATTTTATATCTCTTCCCTTTTCCAGGCCTCAGTTTTCTCCTCTGTAAAGTGGGGAGTTGGATTAACTGACCTTTAAGGTTCCTTTAAGGTTCCTTTTAGCCTTGGATCTTAGAGTTTTATAGGTAATCTTGAATAAATTCTTACTGCTATTTGGGGCCCCAGTTTCCTCATGTATAAAATGACAAATTCAGATGCCAAGGACTTTCAGCTGGAGATGATGAATTCTATTTTTTTTCTTTAACTTCGCTGCTAAAGATTTTGAGGTGTTAACACTGGCCTCAGTCTGGTGAGTTTTGATTTTCATCCAGTGTAATTTGCCAATGGTCAGAGAAGAAGAAAGTCCAGAGTATAGGACTAGAAGAAGGAATGAGGTTGAGCTCTCTAACCTTTGTGAGTCTAAATCCTTGGCAGTGGTTGGATGAGGATGTGAGTCTCAGGTCTCTCTCCTCAGGTTCATAAACCCAAGTAGCAATCAATGATAACTTCTTATTCTAACCATCTAAATACTTCAGGCAAAGAGACTGAATGTATGCATAGTACATCCACAAAAGAGTCACCTGTGATGGTTATTCGTCTTCTTTGAAAATGCTGGACTAACAGTAACACCTCCACCACGACCACCACTACCAACAGCAACACCAGCAACACCACCACCACCAACACCATCCTCAACAGAAGAGTCACTATCAGGCAAGTAGGAAGAGAGACAGGGTTTTATGTCAGAAGACCTGAGTTTGCATCTTAGTTTTGTTGCTTATTGCTTGTATGATTTTGGGTACTTGCTGACTTAATCTGGATTTCTGTTTTCTTTTTGACCAAATGGAGGGAGGGCTAGGGTTGCCCTTAGTTTACCCTAGTCTTGTTCAGTTTGTAAGTGTAAGATTCTCAAAAGAGAGACACACAAAGGAACTTGTTTCAACAAGTCAGATGTAAGCATCCAGCCCAATAGGTGCCCTGACACTTAATAAAGCCAGAAAAACTCACTGCTCCTACTTTCTTTCCTAATAATTTCAGTATAGCTCTTTACGTTTTCTCTGGCTGTCTTTCTGTTTCCTGAACAGGACTGAAACTGAAGGCTCATTAAACAATGAAATCCAACTCAATGGCATAATCAAGATGTTAAGGTAAAAGGAAAAGGTTGTTAAATCAGAAGGGAACTCAGAACATAATAACAGAGGTCCTGGGGGGGGGCATTTAAGCAGACACTGCCTCAACTGGAAGGGGCTTTAGAAGTCACTAATGATTGATCAAACACTTAACTCTATCCTAAGGACTTTGCTAAGCACTGAGGATACAAAAAAAGTAAAAGACAGTCCCTGTCCTCAAGGACCTTACAATCGAATAGAGGAGACCAGAAGATAGATATGTCCCAAAAACTATATAAAAGCTAGAGGAAAAAATTAATAGAAGGAAGGCACTAGAACTAAGAGGGATTGGGAAAGTCTTCCTGTTAAAGATGGGATTGGAGTTGAAATTCAAAGGAAGTCAGGGAAGTTGGTAAATAGAGTCAAGAAAGGAGAGCATTCTAGGCATGGGGGAGGGGGAGCCTACCTGAGAAGATGCACAAGAAATGGGGAGTCCATTCTTGTCATTCATAGACTATTCGAAGTAGGAGGAATTTTTTAGAACAAATAATATTAGCCCTACAAGGTACTCTTGGAACACTAATATCAAAAATCAAATAGAAACATAAGGATTTCTGCAGGCAGAATTTGGGCACACATGAACCATGTTCTATTGTATTTTCTATTTATGTTGCTAAATATTTTTCAATTACATATTCCTCTGGTTCAGGTGATATTTAGGTGTGTTGGGTTTTGGATACCTCTCCCTTAGAATATAATAAAGGGTCCACAGATCAACCCCCTATGTTCCATCTCCCTCAAAAGGCTTGCATGTAGATTTCAGGAGATCCATGAAAAAAAAATTGCATTTTTATTTTTGCTAACTTATAAGTGAGATGTAACTAAAGTTCCAGGCCCAGAGTAAAGAAGATCTGAGGCCAAATCTGACGTCAGACACTTCGTAATTGTGTGACCCAGACGAGTCACTTCATTCTCAGTTTCTTCATCTGTAAAATGAACTGGAGAAGGCAATGGAAAACCACTACAGTATCTTAGCCAAGAAAACCCCAAATAGGGTTGGATGTGGCTCAAATGACTGAACAATAACATAAACTGAAATTTAACCTTTCCTTCAGTGATGATTTAAAAGCATCTTTTTTTTTTCTGAGAAGGGGTCTGCACTAGACTTTCAAAAAGGATTCCTGACACATAAAAGGTTAAAACCCCCAAGACTAGGATATCAAAGCTGAGAGAGCCCTTAAGAGCATAGAATGTCAGAGTGAAAAGGGATCTTGGAATGGAATGTCTGAGATGAGAGGGATCTCTCATCTCACTGAATGTTAGTGCTTGGAATACCTGAATCTCCCACTTGGCAAAGTTCCTTGTAATATCCACACTGATCATGTTGACCTCCCCTGAACTCATGTTCAGACACTTCCCATTGAGAAGGACAGTGCTTCCCTCAGGACTCATTGAGCCACTCTGCCCTGTTTGCACAGTCCCTGGAGATGTGCCTGGTAGGTAGTCTGTGACCTTGAGATTTTGTGAACTAGAGTAGTTTTCCTCAGCCTCAATCTCCAGGTTTGCCCAGGGCTCCCAATTCTGACACACTTTTATTGTTTTCTCCATTTCAAGTGTGTGTCATTCTAACCTGGGAGGATTGAGGATAGAGACATCGTGGTGTATCTGTATTTGGAATTATATTTGGAATATGTGGAATTAGAAGACTTGGTTTCTGATACTAAGTGATCTTAGGCATTTCCTCTCCTAAACCTCAATTTCCACAAAGATAAAAATGAAAAGGTTGGATTAGATTATCTCTGAAAGGGAAGTGTTCAAATAGAAAGGTACAGGCTGTTAGGTAAATTCAATATGTACCTCTCACAGCCAAAGGTTTTATCCCTTATATTAGAGTACATACAGAAAAGTTAGCTGGTAAAACATTCTTTGAGGTAAAGTTTTCATCAATCTTTGTTCTCCAACTCTGATGAAAGATCATCTTGGCCCCAAATAACTATCTGCAGGAATGAGTGACTAAGGGTATATGATATACTCTTGGACTTAAACTACTGGGGAATGGGTTAGTTTCATCAAATTGTCTTTCTTATTCTCCCTGCTTTATTCTTCATTACCTGGGATGACTCTTTTGGTAAGGGCAAAATGAGGAACAGATTTGTAAATTAAAGTGATGTTTAAAAAATTAGAGGGGAACGAAGAAGCCTGGAAATGATTATTTGGTTTGAGCCAAAACTTTTCCACAATAATCAGTAAATGTGCTAATCTTGTGTGTTCAACAAATAATCTTGTTTTTTAGAGACGGACTAAGTCTAACGTCTGTTGTGAATGAGAGCCATAAAAAGTGAACTAGGAAGCAAAATGGACACAAGACACCCAGAACACCTTCCAGTTACAAGGAGAAGCTCTCTCCCCAACAAGGCTGATGTCAACAGTTCCCACTTGGACAGAAGACCCTTTCTTAGATGCTTCTGTCGAATGAGGGGAGAGGGTGTCCTTAATAACTGTGAAGGAATCTTCCAGCTCCAGAGCTATAATCTAGCGATGCTATTATTCTGATCACTCTCTCCCTCTATTGAACCTCAGTCTCCCAGCAGCCTCCAGGACCATTGACTTGAGGGTTGGCCCATGGAACTACTTGGAATGACAACTCTCTTCTCTAAGAGAAGGATAAGGACAGGTTATAAGAACATCTAGGGCAGGGGGCGGCTAGGTGACGCAGTGAACAGAGCACTGACTCTGGAGTCAGGAGTACCTGAGTTCAAATCCTGATTCTGCTACTTACTAACAGTATGACCCTGGTTAAATCACTTCAGTCTCCCTAGGCCTCAGTTGCTCCTACAGTTGCCCTTACTTACAAGAAAGGGTTTAGAAGTCACAGTTTCTGCTGATTTGATAGCTCTAGTTCTAGGAGCCTGGGGATGATCTCTAACAGTCCCTTCAGCTCCCTAGGCCTCAGTTTCTTCCTCAGGAACAGGAGGGAGCTGGATTCCCTGACCTCTGAGGGCCCCACTACCTTTGGATTTAGGATTCCATGATCCTATTCACTCAACAAGAACAAAATAAGTGCTTATTTCCTTGAGGGTCAAGGGAACCTGGAAAGATTTACAAATGGACAAGAGGACTGACTCCAGAGGCATCCCCGCTCTTTGGGCAATGCCCACTATTCCAGCTTCAGAGACCTTGTAGGAATAAAAGTCACCTTTAGCCCTTGACTCATCAGTGGCTGGAGACAGCAAGAGATGGACACTGGGCCATTTCAGGATTCACCTGAGGCACAGAATGGTTGGTTTGTCACTTCAGAAGTGGCAACCCTAGCTGACCAGTAATAAAGCTAACAGATGATCTGGACCAATGGCAGAGAAGGATATTCATATAGCCAGACAGGTCCCAGGGACAGTAGATCATTTGAATGTACCTGTTCTACACGATACTCTATGTTATGTGTGACTTACCACTTAGGGATTTTGGTCTAGAGGGTACAATTTTGCCATGTGGAGTTTGAATTATATAAAAGGGATACTGTCCAATGAGGAGTTTTTTTTTAGTGGATGCTTGGTGAGTCAGCTCCCCCAAATGCAAAGTAAAATTATCCTGATGCCTACTTAAAGACACGTGTGGCTATGTAATAACTGTTTCCTGTTTGCTTCCTGTGTGGTAAGGAATGACTTTTTGATTGACTGCTGAGCCAAACTGAGCATGCAGACAAGATTTCCACATTTTCCAATGACTTCCCTTCTTTTCTTCCCTAGTGATTTCTGAGGAGGACATACTGCTGTGTGTCTACAGGAAGAAAAGGAGCCTCTGACACTCTATCTGAAGCTGCTGTGAGGTCAACTTTTCTGTCTCCCTTGTGTCTATTCTTTCTTGTTCATAGGTAAACGATTATTGGAGATTCTGTGATCTTGTCACCCTTGAAAGTTCAGAAGCATGATGCTTCTGCAAATTACCAATGTATTTTGGCATATATTTGTATATACTTGGCATATATATATATATGTATATATATATATATATATATATATATATATATATATATAATATGTGTGTGTGTGTGTGTGTGTGTGTACATGTTGTCACTTCTTATAGAATGCAAGCTTCTTAAGGGCAGTAAGTATTTCATTTTTGTTTATATCTCCAGCCTTCTTAATCTATCTAAATCATTTGCCACTGTTGATTATCCTCCCCTCCTGAATACTCTTTCCTCTCTGAGTTTTCATGAAATCACTGGTTCTTACTTCCCACCTTCAGTCTCTTTTACTGGATTTTCACCCTTGTTCCATCTCCTATGCAAGAGTATACCTGAGGATTCTGACCTGGGTCCATATATCTTCTCTGTCTATATTCTCTTTCTTGATGACCTTTTCATCAGTTACCATGAATTCAATGCAGATGACTCACTTTCAGACGGATAGATCCAGCTCTTGTCTCTTTAATGAATGTCATTAAAGAGTCTTGAGCACTCTATTTCAGACATACCCCTCACTTGCATGATAGCCAAAGTTCCTGAATGAATACCCTGCCCCCATCTCGTCCTTTTCTGAGTCATCCTTCACATTTGTGCAAAGGGGACTTTCTGCAAACGCTTATCTGACCTTATTGTTCACTGTAACCTTTAAGATCAAATAAAAATCCCTCTATTTGGAACTGAAAGGTCCTCCTGGCCCCGTCCCAGGCTACCTTTCCAACCTTGTCACAGATCAGTCCCTTCCATATACTTAGCAGCACAGTTAGATTAGCTTTCTTCTTTTTTAAGGTTATACATGCGCAGTCTTGTTAAATATATTTCTATATTAGTCTTGTGAAAGAACATCAGAACAAAAAGGGGAAAACTCACTAGAAAGAAAAAACAAATAAAACAAATGAAAAAAATGAAAATAATACACTTTGATCTGTATGCAGACTACATAGTTCTCTCTGAATAACATTTTCTGTCACAAGTCTTTTGGAATTGTCTCTGTTCACTCAATTGCTGAGAAGAACTAAGTCTCTCATAGTCAACCGTCACACAATATTTCTGTTAATGTGTACAATATTTTTCTGATTCTGCTTACTTCACTCAGCATCAGTTCATGTGGGTCTTTCCAGGTTTTTCTGAAATCTACCTGCTCATGACTTCCTAAAGAAGAAAAGAACAATAGTATTCCTTTTACATTCATATACCACAACTTGTTCAGCCATTCCCCAGTTGATGAGCATCCCCTCAATGTCCAATTATCTGTCACCACAAAAAGAACATAGAAATTTATATGTTTGTACATATGAATCCTTTCTTCTTTTTTATGATCTTTGGGATATAGACCTAGTAATGTTATTGCTAGATCAAAAACATGCACAATTTTATAACCCTTAGGGCATAGTTCCAAATTACTTTTCAGAAAGGTTAGAGTAGTTTACAACTACATGAACAGTAAATTAATGACTCAGTTTTCCCACATCCCCTGCAACGTTTATCATATTTCCTGTCTTTCATATTGGCCAATCTGATAGGTGTGAGGTGGTACCTCAGAGTTGTTTTAATTTTTTTTAATTCTCTAATCAGTAGTGATTTAGAGCATTTTTTTCATATGACTATGCATCACTTTAATTTCTTCATTTGAAAACTTCCTGTTATCCTTTGACCATTTATCATTTAGGGAATGACTTGTATCCTCATAAATTTGACTCAGTTCTCTGTTTTAGAAAAGAGATCTTCATCAGAAACACTGGTTGTAAAAATTGTTTTCTAGTTTTCTGCTTTCCTTCAAATCTTGATTACATCGATTTTGTTTGTGCAAAAACTTTTAAATTGGATGTAATTAAAATTATCCATGTTACATTTATAATGTTCTTTATCTCTTGGTTGGACATAAACTTCTCCCCTGCATACATCTGACAGCGTAATTCTTGTTCTCTTAACTGTCTAGGGTATGACCCTTTATGTGTACACCCTGTACCCATTTCAACGTTATCTTGGTTTAGCGTGTGAGATGTTGGTCTATGTCTAGTTTCTACAATACTATTTTCCAGTTCCCTTGGCAGTTTTGGTCAAATAGTGAGTTTTTATTCCAGAAACTGGAGTCTTGGGTTTTATCAAGAATTTGATTATTATAGTCATTTAGTACTTCTTTGGTATTCCCCTGATCCATTCCTCTCTTTCTTAGCCAATACTAGACATCTTTGATGATTGTAGCTTTATAATATAGTTTTAGATCTGATACAGCTAGGCTACCTTCTTTTGCATTTTTCCCATTATTCCTTGATATTCTTTTAGCTTTTGTTCTTTCAGATGAATTTTGTTACTACTTTTTCTAGTTCTATAAAATAATTTTGGTAGTTTGGTTGGTATGGCCCTGAATAAGCAATTTAATTTAGCTAGAATTGTAATTTTATTATTTTTAGCTAAGACTACCCAGGAGCAATTGACATTTTTTCCAGTTGTTTAGGTCTGACTTGGTGTGAAAAGTGTTCTGTAATTGTGTTCATATGATTTCTGAGTTAGTCTTGGCAAATAAACTCTCAAGCATTTAATGCTGTATAATTTTGGTTACTTTGAATGGAATTTCTCTTTCAATCACTTGCTATTGGGTCAGATTATCTGGCACGTCTCCCTTCTCTGTGCCTTTGCCCAGATGGTCTTCCATGCTTGGATTGCTTTTTCTTTTCACCTCCACCTCTTTAGAATCATGAAGTTCCTTCTAGGCACAGCTCAAACACCATTTTCTGCAGTAATTCTTTCTGGCTTTCCCCAGCTTCAAAGTTCTTTCTCACATGAAAACTATTGCCTTAGATTGACTTTCTTTATATTTTGTATATTTGTTTACATGTACATATAATATATGGATATGGATATTGCTGATGTTCAGTTGTTTCAGTGGTATCTGACTCTTTGTAACCCCATTTAGAGTTTTCTTAGCAAAGATCCTGGAGGGGGTTGCCATTCCTTCTCCACTCATTTTACAGATGAGGAAACTGAGGCAAACAAGGTGACATGACTTGTACAGAGACATGCTGCAAGAGTCTTACTCGAGAATTGAATTCTTTCTGTCTCTGTCTCCCTCCTTCTTTCTGTATCTCTCTCTCTGTCTGTCTCAGCTTTTTTCTCTCTCTGTCCCTCTGGCTTTTCCTAGACATAGGAATACATTGTCTCCCTAAAGGAATTTCAGTTTCTTAAGGATTGGCATGCTTCTCTTTGATTTTTGTATCCCCCAATTCCAATACAGTATCTGCCACATAGTATAAACTTAATAAATGTTTATTAATAGAATGATTGATTGATTCTCTGTATAGGATCATTCACTTATCACCTTTGTACTTTTGCTCAGGCTGCATCTCATGCCTAGAATACCCTTCTTCACACCCCCTCATAAAGGACCTGGCTTCCTTCATAACTCAGCTCAAGTACCATGGCCCATCCAAAGTCTATCCTGATCTGACCAGGCATTTTTTAAAAATCATCACAGCAACTTTTATTATCATGTGCTGACATCATTTACATAAGTTTCATACTTGAGAAATACTTTAAAATGTATAATACTGGTTTGCAATTTAATTTAATTTAATTTAACCTCTCTCTCTCTCTCTCTTTTTTAGGATTAAAAATGAGACTGGCAAAACCAGAGATGAGGCCACATAAAAGATTTCAGGACCATTTTCTAAGCCTATAAGTTCAATAACATGAACTCAACTGGTACATTAATGACAGCCTAATTAAAAGCTTCTCACACCTCACACCTCTCAGACTAGCTAATATGACCAGAAAGGATAATGATTGTTACTGGAAGGGTTGTGGGAAATCTGGGACACTATTACACTGTTGGTGGAGCTGTGAACTCATCCAACCTTTCTGGAGAGAAATTTGGAACTACGTCCAAAGGACAAGAAAAATGTGCATCCCCTTTGATCCAGCAATACCACTACTGGGTCTATACCCTGAAGAGATGATGAAAAAGGGGAAAAACATCACTTGTACAAAAATATTCATAGCAGCTTGTTTGTGGTGGCAAAGAACTGGAAATCAAGTAAATTTCCTTCCTTTGGGGAATGGCTTAGCAAACTGTGGTCTATGTATGTCATGGAACACTATTGTTCTATTAGAAACCAGGAGGGATGGGAATTCAGGGAAGCCTGGAGGGATTTGCATGAACTGATGCTGAGTGAGATGAGGAGAACCAGCAAAACACTGTACATCCTAACAGCAACATGGGGGTGATGATCAACCTTGATGGACTTGCTCGTTCCATCACTGCGACAATCAGGGACAGTTTGGGGCTGTCTGCAATGGAGAATACCATCTGTATCCAGAGAAAGAACTGTGGAGTTTGAACAAAGACCAAGGACTATTACCTTTAATTTAGGAAAAAACCTGATATCGTATTGGCTGATCTCTCTATCTCTTATAACTTATGTTTCTTCCTTAAGGATCTGATTTCTCTCTCATCACATTCAATTTGGATCAATGCATACCATAGAAACAATGTAAAGACTGACAGATTGCCTTCTGTGGGGGGTGGGGGAAGGAAGTAAGATTAGGGGGAAAAAGCGTAAAACTCAAAATAAATAAAATCTTAAAAAAATAACAATCTAATAAAACACCAGTAGAATAGATATTTTCTATGGCCAACCCTATTTGTTTAGGGTGAAAAATGGTACTTCTTAAAAGATAACTTTTTCCATATTCAATTCTAGTCTGATTGCATACTTGATGCTACTTAAAAGTTAAAAAAAAAATTCGGACAGTCTAAGATGTTGGTATAAATAAAGGAAATGCATTCTGGAATGGTTTTGTAACATGCACCATTTATGTACATTTCACCAGCTTTGATACAAAGTGCTGTTCTTATAAGGCATGAAATATAAAATCTCACAAAGAAAAAATGTTGAATTATTTCTCAGTACAGAGTGAATCATAATGAAAGTTACTTTGTCAGGTCAGAGGGATTGATCTCCCCCTAGAAATTACCCTGAATATATTTTGCATTTCATTTTTCAGGTACATGTTGTTTTCTCTCAGTAGAATATAAGCTTCTCAGGGGCAGCAACTGTGGTCATTTTTGTAATTATATCTACAATGCCCCACACATTGGAAGGCATACTTGTTAAATGAGTCTATGAATGAATGAATGACTGCAGTGAAGGGAATTCAATTAAATGAGAGATGATTGACAAACAAATGATTTGTCAGAGACAAATTGACATGGGCCATTGCCAAGACTGTAGGAAAAAAAGAAAAGGGGGAGCATTAAGTATGTAGCAAAATGTTTTTAAAAGGCAAACAAATTGATCATTTAACTAGGGATTTAAGAGAATTAAAAAATTCACTAGCAGCTCAAGCTTCAGATAATATTCAAAGTAGTGTGATAAGAATGTATATCTGGTCTGGGATATGAGAATTGGAAATGGGAGTGGTTCCAACAGTGGAAAGGTGGGGTGGGTTCTCTAACAAAATGAATTAACCAAATTGACCTTTGGCTGGACTAATGGATATTCAAAGGAAAGAAACCACATCCTAATAGAAATAGATTTTAGGAGGGGCTATGCTATAACAGCCTAGAGAGAGAAGAAAACCCTTCTCCTTCATTCTAAATCTTATGTTTTTGACACATGGGAGGCAAGGAAAGAGGACTGAATTTTGAGGTCATATCATTTGCCCAAATGAAATGAATTGGCCATCAAATTTTAAAATGTCCCTAGAGAGTTGGAAGAAATCAAAAAGAAGCATTCCAGTGTAAATGCTTAGGATCCTGTCAGTCACGTATGCAGCAAACTCCTCAAGCTCTGATAACAACAGTGTTTCAAAAAGCATTTAACTATTTCCTCCAGTGAAAACTCTAAGGTCAATAAAGAAGAGAAAGGAACCAACTCTGCTGCCCAGTGGGCTCCAAATGTCACCACATCTATGGGTTCCAAAGACAAGGGAAAATCATGATCACAGAGGAAACTGAGACCTGACTCCAGAAGGAATGAGAATAAAAATAGTAACAAATTCTATAAAAACCAACGAATCAAATAGGTGCATAAGTGAATTAAATTTAAGTCAATTGAATAAACATTTAAGAGGTTCCTGCTCTATTCCAGGCCCTATTCTATGGGACAACAAACACAAAAAATTAATGTCTTCAGGGAGCTCACATTTTTACTGGATTTGTACTCAATAAGATTCTCGCCACTGATGCTGCACTTTGATGCCTTGGTATAGTATGGAGGTCATCCTGTTTCTTGAAGATTTTCCTCAGGAGCTTAGTGGGGCTTAGCCTCTGGAAGTGTCTCCCAAATTGGAAAGAACAGTGATTCTAAGATACATCTTGACTTTCTCCTTTACTCTCCACTGACCAACATCCCAGGACCCTAGTAATACCACTTGGACTACTGTAGAAATTTCCTAATAAATCCTCTAATTTCTATTTCTCCCTTCTAATTACCCTTCAAAAACATTTTGAATGTACACAATTCTGGTCATGTTATCTCTCTACTGACAAACCTTCAATGACAAACCCTATTGCTTAGGTAAGTAAAATTCAACTTTAGCATCATTATTTCCCTCCACTGAAAGACAGTAGAGGGTATTGAATAGAGCAGTGGCTTTGGAACTAAGAAACTCTGTGTTTGAGTCTTGTCTCTGGAACATATTGAAGTTATCTAATGTCTCAGTACCTCAGACAATTCTTAAAAATTATGGGTGCTGGGGCAGCTAGGTGGTGCAGTGGATAGAGCTCTGGTCCTGGAGTCAGGAGGACCTGAGTTCAAATTTGACCTCAGAAATTTAATAATTGCCTAGCTGTGTGATCTTGGGCAAGCCACTTAACCCCATTGTCTTGCAAAAACAAACAACAAAATAAACAAACAAAAATTATGTGTGCTGATTGCCATTGGTGGAGGGAGTTTGCTGACTGGGAGTGTCTTAAGGTTCAATCTAAAAACATTTTCCTTCACAAACTCTAGTGAACTGGTCAATTTGTTGACCCTTCCTTAACAATTCTGTACTTTTCCACCTCTCTGCCTTTGCTCACTTAGTTTCTTATACCTGGACTTATACCTTTCCCTTTTTCTTTCTCTTTTGCTCTGCTGAGTTCCTATTCATCTGTTAAAGCCCAATTCAAGTGCTAACTGTTCTAGAAAGCCTCCCCTGTCACTGATGATTGTGCCACTCCCTCTCCATTCCCTCCCTAACAGGCAGCTTGAACAGTGCTTTGTTTTTTGTTTCAGTTGTGCCCAGCTCTCCAGGACCCCATTCTTGGCAAAGATACTGGAGTGATTTATCATTTCCTTCGCTAGATCATTTTACAGATGGAAACTGAGGCAAACTGGGTTAAGTGACTTGGCCAGGGTCACACAACTAATAAGTGTGTGAGGTTGGATTTGCACTCAGATAGATGAGTCTTCCTGACTTCAAGCCCATCAGTCTATCCACTGCAGCACCACCTAGCTGTCCCACAATGCTTTGTTAATAATAACATCAAGTTATTTTGTATCTTATAGTCATTAATGATAATATCTTAATCTCCTTACTAGACTAAAAGTTTCAGGAAGGACAAAAAAAACTTTACTCAAACTATGTTTTACAAAAAGGCTCAACTGGTTTCCAAAACAAAAACAAAAACAAAATTTCTGTCTCATTGTCCATTTTTCAAAGGACTTGGGAAAAGAAGGTAATTTTGACCTATGGAAAAGTCATAATTGAAATTATGGCCAACCTTGTATACCCCTCCTTCTTCTTCCACAGTGATGGTGGCAGATGGGGAAGAGGAGAGGGACTGAGGGCTAAGAAATAACCAGATTTTAGATTATACATAGAGTTAGCTGAGTTGTAAGACATTAAATATGAAATGCCCAAATGAATAAGTAACTGAAGATACTACATTTTATCAGTCTTTACATATATATGTGTATATCTAACACACACAAACATATATATATATATTGCTCTGGATTGACTTGTCAATATTTGATTTTTTTCATATTTATTTTTGTGTCCTTGTAATTTTTTTGGCCAGAATATAAGCTTCTCGTGGACAGCGAAGAATTTCTTTTCTTTTAAAATCTCTTATATCTGTCAGATAGAGCCAGCACTTAATTAAAACTTGCTGAATCTAATTGATATTCTTTCTACTAATTAAAAGAGTGGATAGGCACTTGTAGCTAAATGGAAAGAGGCCTCAGAGATTTTCCTTGGAGAGTCATAGGACTGGAGAGAATTGGTTGGATTGTGTATCCAAGGGCAACAAGCAACATTATATCTTGAGAAATTCAGCCCTTTTATATTGCATTGCTCATGATAAACATCTCCAAGAAGACCACCACAAACAGAAATGCAATGAGTGTGGTGGAGGCATAGAATTCTATGGAGAACTCATTTAGACTCTAACCCAGGGATTAGTAGCCTCTTAGAGAGTCACAGACCTCTTTGGCAATTCAAACCCACATCAGCTGCCTACATGTATAATTGAAAGAAATATTAAACTCCAGTTAAAAGGCAATGAAAATAAAATGTAAGGTTTTTTTTTTCTTTCCAAATTCACAGGATCTCTGATATTTTTCTGTCCTGTGAACTGTGAGTTGAGAACTGCTGTTCTAAATGAGACAGTGAATATGTGAATATAGGGGGATGCTCCCAAGCTTTGGGGTTTTCATTCCAAGCTTTAGGGACCTCCCCTATATTTGGAGATTTTAATGCAGAGATGAACTTCAAAATACCCTCAGACTTTGGGGAAATACTATATTTAGTCACTTGAAAGCAAAGATAAGCAGAGATGAGGCTAGTGAGCATATGCTGGAGGACCCAATTCATGTGTGAGAAATCAGAGCAGTTAAAGGCTTAGGGACTATATTGCAGTCCCAAATCTTTGTTTCAGAATACTTTCTTTGAGGAGATAGATAGTATAGAGTGTTTTTCTCCCCATTTCATAGAGGAGAAAACTGAGGCCAAGAGAGAGGAAATAGCTTGGCTGTGGTCATACAGCTAAGTGTTAAAGACAGATGAGACTTAAACAAAAAAAGAAGTCTTCTGACTTCTAGACCATCACTCTTGCTATTGAACTGTGTGAAGACCCCAGTAGATTAGGTGACTTACCCCGGATCCCCTAGTAAATTTCTGAGCCTTCTTGGTAGGTTTTGGTAGGTCTAGTCTTATCCATTCCAACTCAGATCAGGGACTTTCTCAACTTTTAGAGGAGCAAAGATGGTTTTTTTAGCCCTCTGTTGTCCAAGGATTTGGAGCTAGAGAGGAACTTATGGAGCATCTAGCCCCCCCCCCATCTTATAGAGAAGGAAACTGAGACCCAGGAAGGTGAGGAACTTGTCCAAAGATACTCATAGGGTCCTAGATCTAGAACTGGAGGCTAGTAGTTCAACTCTCTCACTTTACAGAAGAGTAAACTGAGGCACAGGGAAGGAAAGAGACTTGCCCAAGGCTACATAGGAGTTAAATAGCAGAGCCAGAATCAGCACATCCTCTAGTTCTAAATACAGTATTCTTTCCACTATACCTTGACTCTCCTGTCAGAGAACTTTTATTTTTTTGTTAATATAAGTTTATTTCATTTTCAGCTCTGAATTTTCTCTCTCACTATACTTCCTCTCTCCCCCATTGGGAAAGCAAGAGAGGTAAAACTGTTACAAACATGGATAGTCAAACAAAAAAAAATCCCTGTATTAGCCATGTCAAAAAAACCCAAACAAATAAAATAACCCTCAGTGTATCCTTTGAGGTCATCAGCTCTCTATTTGGAGGTGGGCAGCCTGTTTTATCAGGAATCCTCTGGAATTGTGGTTGGTCATTATGCTGATTAGAATTCCTAAGTTTGTGCCATCTTGGCTAATATGACAAAAAGGGAAAATGATAAATGTTGAAACAGATATGGAAAAATTGGGACTCAATGCATCATTGGTGGAGTTGTGACTGGATCTGGTCATTTGTCTATTTTTTTTTGCTTACTTGTTTTTGCAAGGCAATAGGGTTAAGTGACTTGCCCAAGGTCACACAGCTAAGTATTCAGTGTTTGAGGCTGGATTTGAATTCAGAACCTATGCTTTATCCACTATGCTACTTAGTTACCCCACTAGGGAGTAATTTGGAACTAAACCTATAAGGCTATAAAACTGGGCATACCCTTTGATCCAGCAATACCACTACTAAGATCATATTCAGAGAGATTTAAAAAAAAGGAAAAGCACCTACTATGTACAAAAAATATTTATAGCAGCTCTTTTTGTGATGGCAATTGAGGGAATGACTGAAAAAGTTAAGGTAGATGAAATTTATAGAGGACTATTGTTCTGTAAGAAAAGACAGGGGAGAGTGGCTTTAGAAAAGCAAAGCAAAACAAGACATGAAAAGATCTAGATAAACTAATACAAAGTGAAGTGAGCAGAACCAGGAGAACATCGTGCATAGTAACAGCAACAATGTGTTAGGATGATCCATGGTGATCTTGGCTACTCTGACCAATACAGAGATCCAGGACAATTCTGATGAACTTAGGATAAAAAATGCTCTCTAGCTCCAGAGAAAGAATGGATAGAGTCTGAATGCAGATTGAAGCAGACTTTTAGACATTTTCTTATTTTTCTTGCTTTTTTATCTGTTTAACTTTCATAACACGACTAATATGAAAATCTATTTTGCATGACTACACATTTATAACCTGTATCAAATTGTTTGCCTTCTCAATGAGGGGGAAAGGGAGGGAGGGAGGGAGGGAGAGAATTTGGCACTCAACAATGAAATAAAAGGTCACGTTGAAAATCATTTTTATATGTAATTGAGAAAAAAATAAAACATTCCTAAGTCTTTAAAGGCTGTTTGTCTTTACAGTATTATTATGGAATATAACTCATACAAGTTAGAGAACTTTGAATGTTCTTTCTGATTTATATTTAGAAAGTGAATACAGGGTTTCATCTCACCCCATGATTCCTGAGACATGACCCAATGCCTTGATCCACTCATTTACTCAGCTAGAAAGCTAACCATTTTTCACGTCTGAACTCCGTGAAATGCAGGTTCCCTGAGGTTACTCCAGCAGGCTCCTACTGTCTTTGGTGTCTGCCACCTGGTCATCCAAAATGGCAGCCTGAACAGAACTGGCTTTGGAATAGAGCAAGTTCAGTTGGAATTCTCACTTCATTTCCCCTTGTGACCCTGGACAAATCAGATCTCCTTTTGGAGTCTGTTTCCTTGCCTGCAAACTTTCTCTAAAATATTACAGGTAATGAGTTATAGTGTCAGATTTTGAACTTATGGGAAGATCGAGATATTTTTATGATTTTAAAATTGACAAGGACCACTTCTGAACAGTGAATATCAGAACTGGGAGTAATCATTTAGTCTCACAATCAAACATTTGGGAACTCCCTTTCTCCCTACCTGGAGTATGAATCTAGGTCTTTTGAGTCTAAAGATAATTATAAATAGTAAAAATAAATAAAATAAAATTCTAGAGAAAACTAAGCTTTTTTTATTAGAACTTGAAATGTAAAGTAACATGAAGTAAATGTGACCCTGGGAAAATCAGATCTCCTTTTGGAGTCTCATTTTTCCTGCCTGTAAAATGAAGTTCAGGGTTTTGTTCTTCTTTCAGCTGAGGAGGTTGTACTCAATGGCCTCTGGAGTCCCTTTTGACTCTTTACAATGAGATCTTAAAAAAGATCACCATTAGCATGAAGGTGTAACCTGAGAGCAGGACCGCAAATTTCTACTTTAGACCTCATGGGAAAAGTACAGGGTAGTATGTACTGCTACACTGTATGGCTCTTGATACTGAGACTCTAAGGAACACCAGGCAATACCTGTTTTGGGAACATGGAGATTTGGAATTCTTGCTCAGCACACAGGCTTGTGGGAAGATCAAGATGTTTTTATGATTTGAAAATGGAAGGGGACTACCTTAGAACAGAAAATGTCAGAATTGGGAAAAACCTTGGAACATAGAACAAGGAAAGTCAGAGCTGGGAGGGACCACCTAGTCTTAGAATCACAAATTAAAGAGCTCTTGAAGGAACTTGAGTGACCATCTTGTTCAACCCATCCATGAAATAAATCTCCACTGGATTGAACTAAATAAGTAAGTGTTTGAGAGAATTAGGAGCCCCACATCTCTCAAGATATCCCCCTTCACTTTGAGATAGTCCTCATTGTTAGGTCCTAATTCTAAATCAAATTTCCTGTTCCTAATTCTAAACCAAATAGAAACCTCTTCCTGTTACTTCTGAGTCTGCCCTCTGGGGTCAAATAGTAAATCAAATTCCTTAATCAACCTGCACATACACAGAATAGCTCTTTGATTACTTAGGACACAGAATATCAGAGCTGAGATGGGAGGGGAAGGTATTGGCCCAGGGTCACACATAGAATCCTAGGTCTGGAAAGTCCTTCAGAGGACAGCTCGCCCAAACATCTTATTTTACAGAGAAGAAAACTGATCCTGAGAAGCAGGAAAGGGACTTTCTCCAAACTATTACAGGTAGCAAGTAATAGCACCAGAATTTGAATCCAGGATTTTGAGTCTAGTTAATTAGAAATGATAAAAATCTAGAGAAAAATAAGCTATTTTATTAAATCTTGAAATGGAAATGAACATAAAGTAAAGAGTTATGATGCAAGCCTTCATATTTTCTTAATATTTTTATTTGGTGGAACATAACTCTTTTAGACTTTTGGACCCACCCATTACTTTTAAATTCTGACTCCTTTGTCCTGCTCAGTCCCATTCATTTCTGTTTCTTGTTTCTGTTGTTTTTCTCTTTCCTGTAAGTTATCCATGATGCACAAAAGCCTTGCTTTCGTGGAGGTTGGGAAAGGGCCATGACATATTGGTTTGTCACAAGGCTCCAATATGTCCCTGTGGCAATATCTGAGGCATCTATTTCTACCGTAGAAGAGGCCACATCACAAGATGTGGGTGGTATCACAAGTAATTGTTCACTGATGTCACACAGGTACTAGGTCTCATGGGTTTTCAGATCCAAGACTAATGACTGGCTCTTGATAGCCATGTGAATAATAATTTTCATTTCTCTAGTGCTTTGAAGTCTACAAAACACTCTATTGCCTCAATGATCAGAATCTTGGTCCAAATGGAGATGTATTCATGCCTTCCCAGGTTCTGATCTACTCCCTCCTCTTAGAGGCAATTCTGGATAGGCCTTAGAGTCCAAGACCCCAGTCTTGGTGATGGAGCTCACCTGGCAGCTAGAGGTACAAGGACATAGTTTACAAAGGCTGATAGATGAAAAGCAGACAAAAAAGTTTGGGAAGTGCAGAGCCATGTCAGAATAGTAACAGAAGACTTCAATTATCCAGATATCTCTTAGCTGGCTGTCTCTGCCAAGAGCAGAACAGCTAATAGATTCTTGCCTTGCCTTAATGATAATTTCATCATTAAAACAGTGGAAGAAGTGACAAAGGGAAGTACTGTCCTGGACGTGATTCTAATGAAAAAGAAGAAATTGGTCACTTAAATAGAGATGATAGGCTACTTCAGGGTGAGTAAACCACTCCATCTTCTGATTCGTGATTGGGAAGATGTAAAAGAAGAAAACTGGACATAGCCTTATATGCCCCCTAACTTCAAGGAGAGTGAATTTTACAAAATTCAGATACAGACTATGTAATAGCCCATAGCATAAAATTCAACAGTGAAAATGAGCCCAGGAGAGACAGACTCCTCTTAAACACTAGATGCAGAAAAGGAAATATTTCTATGATAAATCAAATTCAACTTGATTCAAATCAGCAAGAATTTTTGAGAAATTCCTGTATACATACCAGGCACCTAGGATCTAAAGGCAACTCAAAGTCAACTTCTATTCTACTGGGGAAGAGAAACCATGTATCCAGAGAAAGCAATAAAGCAGGAATACAGTTAGTCAAAATAATTTTGAGTGACAGAATAGGAGACAGGTGTAGATACAAAGAGAATTCATCAACAAATTTAAAAACGATATGAACATCGTATGGAAGCATCCTTTATAAAGGATGAATGCAAAAATGTGGCATAGGCCTTCGATAAGAATGTCAGGAGAACTAGAGCTCAGAATGAACTGAGGTCAGAGAGAAATTCTGAGCACAACGAGAAGGTTTCAAAAAGAAAAGCTGTATTGGGAAAAAAAAGAGGCTCCAAGATGGGGTTAAGATAGGATGATCTTAATAGAAAATAGAAAGTAATAGGACCTAATAGAAAGTAAAATTGAGGCTTATCCAGGAACAAGAATTCTCTTTACAAGAATAGCCAATTGCTTTTGTGCAACTTTCCTCTGTTAATCCTTCTTCTGTCCTCTGAAATGAAAGAAAACAAGGCTACTCCCTGTTTCATGGCCTAGCCCTTCATGTCCCCCACCTTCCTGAGTCTCTTTTTTTCCAGGCTAAAAAATGTCACTGTGACATTTAACTCATCCTTCCTCCCTCTCTCTCTCTCTCTCTCTCTCTCTCTCTCTCTCTCTCTCTCTCTCTCTCTCTCTCTCTCTCCTCCCATCCCTCCCTCCCTTCCTCCATTCATTCTTCCCTTCCTCCCTCCCTCCTTTCCTCCTTTCCCCCTTTCCTCCTTTCCTCCTCCCTCCCTCCCTCCCTCCCTCCCTCCCTCCCTTCCTTCCTTCCTTCCTTCCTTTCCTCCTTCCTTCCTTCCTTCCTTCCTTCCTTCCTTCCTTCCTTCCTTCCTTCCTTCCTTCCTTCCTTCCTTCCTTCCTTCCTTCCTTCCTTCCTTCCTTCCCTCCTTCCTTCCTTCCATGATTGTCCCATTCATAGCTCTGTCCTGGGTCCTTGTCTCTTCTCTCTTGGTGACTTCATCAGCTTCCAAGGGTTTACTTACTATTTCTATTCTGATGACTCTCGGATTTTTAAATCTTGACCAAATCTCTCTCTTGAACGTCAGTGTCATATTGCTACCAGATATCTTGAATAGACATCTCAAACTCATCATTATCTTTTCCTCCAATCCCTCCTATCTCTTCAACTTTCCTATTTCTGTTAATAATAAGAATCATAGTTAATATTTATTATAAATCTAGCACTTTATAAAGTTAACATTTAGAAATATAAAACTTATAAATATCAAAATGTTAAAACTGGCACTAAATAATAGCATGTATTTCTTTACTATAAAGCTAGGAACTTAAGTTGGCAAAGCACTTAATAAATAGGATTTTCTTTGAGCCTAACAACAACCCTAGCAGGTAGGTATTATATTATATTACTATGCCCACTTTAGAGATGAGAAAACTCAGGCAGAGAGGTGAAGTGACTAGAGCAGGGTCATGCAGTTAGTAAAATATTCTTTCCCTCCTTATGCTCTCTCATTCTACATATCCAATCAGTTGCTAAATCTTAAACTTTCTACTTCCACAACCTTTCCCACATCCCAAATTTCCCTTCTTTTTATTCACATTGCTACCACCTAAGTTCAGGTCCTCATTATTTTTTTCTGAAATATTACAATATTTTTCTTCCTTTTAAAAATCTTGGACAAATGTACAGAGCTGTCTACTTAGGCTTAATTATTCCTCTTACTCACTGCAATCTAATTCTATAGTGAAGTACTTGGATGTACTTTGAAAAATTATTCACGTCAGCTTTCGGTTCTTACAGAAGAAATTTTTCTAAAAGAGAAAGATTCAATCTTTGTTACAAATATTTAAAGAGCCATTTACCACTTCTCCAGGCATATCTAGCCTTAGCAGAAATGTGAACTAGTGATACCTTTGCTGTGCCAAATTTGAGATGGATGGGAAGTAGGAAAATGATGTTTGTTCCTTTACCTGCTGGTTAGAGTAGGTCACCAGAGAGTGAACCTTTAACCAGCCAAAAAAGTCTCTAAAACTCTGTGATAGTCAGCATGTTCCTTTCTTGAAGGGCTGGGGGCATGGAGATTGCTTCTTCCCTTCTATCCCATCTTGGGTACCATAAAGGCTACCCAAGAATCCTCTGCAATTCTGGCAGCCTGAACTCTCTTCAGCTCCACTGGTGTTGCCTTGGGAGGCCCTCTGCAGGGCTGGGAATTGAGACTACCTGAATCAGTTTGCTGGGGAGTTCTTGATCCCCAAAGGCCTCTTTTTCTGTTCTGATCTTATCTCCCCTTTTAGAATCCAGGCTGTTGCCATCCAGGTCAACTAAAGAAGTAGAGGTCCCATCAATAAACCTGCCTCTGCTTTTTTTATTGTTGTTGCTGTTTGTTTGTTGTTTGCCTGAAAGAATGGGATTTGGGGCTCAGAATGGAGAAGGCTAGTTTCTTTGGTTTTCTATCCATTTGATTGCTTTAATCTGTGGCCCATCTTGTACATGAGACTTCAAAGAAGTCAAGAAGAATGAGGAATGAGTAAAGACCATTGGATTTGTCAATTAAGGGATCACTGGTAACTTTGGAGATACCCACCTGTTCTGTACTCATTAGTGGGCACCTCTGGCTGTCTGGATGCCATGAGAGACTGAATTGGGTGTTTTTCTCTCATTTAAAAAATATTTATTTTCTGTATATTTTTATTACATTTGGAATTTTGAGTTGCATTCCTCCTACCTTCCCAACCCCCATATAGAAATATATGTGGAACTATATCAGGCATACTTCCAGATATCAGGTCTTTCTTTGGAGGTACAGGGCATTTTTCTTCATAAGTCCTTCCTAATGAATTTGAATGTTCTTAGTCTTTGACCGATATTGTTGATACTATGTTACCATGTTCTCTTGTTCAGCTCATTTCATTATGCATTATTTCATTTCTATGTTTTTCTAAAATCAGCTTGTTTTCAAAGTAATCAAAGACATCTTTGACATATGAAAAAAATGCTCTATATCACTATTGATTAAAGAATTGCAAATTAAAATAACTTGGAAAGTTAAAACAACCCACACAGTTAACAGAAGAGTAAAAGGATCTGTATGTCCAAAAAAAAAATTATAGTACTCCTTTTTGTGGTAGCAAAGAATTGCAAATGGAGGAGATGCTCCTCACTTGGATAATGCCTGAATAACTTGCAGCATATGATTATGATGGGAAAATATTATACCATAAGAAATGATCAGCAACAATAAAAGTATGTGTACTATGATTTTACATATATTCTAATATCTGTGTATAATGGTGGCCTTACCTGGGGCTGGCTGGGGAGGGAGGGAGAGAAAAAATGCATAGCAAAGAACAAAAGAAAATTTAGAAGGCAGAACAGAAAATCAGGGTAGCTTTGAAAATGATGTATAGTATTTATTACATAATTTTTTTTAAAGTAAACTACAAAATGGAAGCTCATGGTTTTCTATTGAATCCTCTTTTCATGTTGAACTGTGTACATGGAAAGATCATTTTTTGTCTTTTTGTATTGAAATTCAAAATGAATAAAAATTTTAAAACTTTTTTTTCTTTCAAATGCCTCTTTATTATTGAATATCCACCTTTTTGTCATTTATGGTTAAACTCAGAATTACAGGTTAAGTCACTCAAGGATGCATCCTGCTCCATTGTTCTTTGGGGCTCATTATTCCATTTCATCCTTTTTTCTGGTGAGTGCAGAATAGTCTTCTGGTATTTGAATATCCTTTGCAATCAAAGATCTTTCTATTGATTGCTTAAAGAACTTCTTTCTGCATGGGATTGTCAAATTTTACCCAATGTGTCTTAGAGCTTGCAATACTGGGTTTGGTTTTGAGGCAATTGATGAATTCTTTCCATTGGTCTTCCATTGTCTATGTTCAAAAGGTCTGGACAGTTCTCTTCTAAGTCCTGCATTATGGTTTAAAGGGTTCTGTCATGCTCTTCTGGGAGACCCATGATTCTTAGCTTATCTCTAAGCATCCTGTCTTTGAGATAACCACGTATTGCTTATAGTGAATATATTTTAATATTATTGAGGTTTTGCTTCTAATCTTCTAGATTTTTCTTTACTTCTATATATTTGCATTCCCAGTATATTATTCTCTTTTGTTTTAGTGACTTTTGTCATAGATTTCACCTTTTCTATTCTACCTATTCATTTTGCTGTGCAGACCATAAGTTCTGCTCTCATACTTCTCATCTCTTTTGAACCACTAAGGAACAAAATGTTGTGATTCCATATTCTCCTCTCCTGGGTTTTATGTCTCGTCGAGCATAGGATCATTTTCCTTTGTTTTACAGTATTCATTCATGGATGCTTGAACTCATTAATTAGACATGGAAGCCATATTTTTTCCTGTAGTTAATGACTTCCCAATTAACTTGTTTGCTTAATTTTAAGGTCTTTGGGTTTTCTTCTTCCTGAGATCTCTGGTAATTTCAGCTCCTTTTTTAACCTTATTTCCCTCAGTACTCACTTTCTGAGGCTCCGACTTAATTCTCTCTAATGGTGGTTTCCTGGGGGACTGAATTCCAAAACATCTCAGCTTCCTCACATGGTACACTAGCATAGTCCTCTGCCTCAAGTGACTTTTGGGTGGATATAACTGGCCCCAACTGGGTACTTTCTCTCAGGCTTAGTGGAGTGTCATACAACTTAATCCCTAATTCTCTGGTTTAGCACTGGCAGTTCAGAGACCTGTCATGTTGTTGCTTGATTTCTGTAGTTTCTGAGGCTTGAGGGGGTTGCCACAGGGATGGGATATGGTGCTTATTCCAGTCCAGACATATCTCGTCCCCTGTCCACTATTCCAGTCTCTCCTGCAGAGATCTTTCGCAACACAAAAACACCGCCCCCGACACTACCGGATGTATGGCCCCAATGAACTTCCAGAGTCTGGTGCACTGCAAAAGATGCTGGCAAGCTAACCTAAGCAGACATCTTCAGCCTAGAGCTAAGATTTCCATGACACTGGAAAGAGGTAGGGTATACAAGGACGTAGTTTTTGTTGGGAGTTTGAATGGGTCAGCTGGGGCAGTCTTACTACCAATGGTATTGTTGAGGGAGGGGTGCTAAGAGAGTTCAAGGTAGTTTTTATCAGTTCATGGCTTTGTTTCCTAATCTTTTGGACTTCAGGCATCCCAAATCATGAAGACAATTGAAATTACTTTGTTTTTGGCACAAAATTTCAGTTTTGGAGAGGTCAAAAGCATTAGAGAAAATTCCTAGCCTTCTATCTTGTTTATTCCATGACCTAGACTTCTGTTTGTGATTGTGATATTCATTGTTGTGTTTCACCACAGTCAAGGACAGGGACTTCATCAATAATGAGGTGCATCCACACCTGGACACAAAGGTTCTTCAGGCACCTCAGGTCTTTGAGCTGAGGTGGGAGCAGTCCCCCCTCTTCCTGGGCCATGCCAAAACTAATTTTTTTTTAAAAAAAGGAAAAAATTTTCAGCAAAATTCTCAGAAAAACCTGGAAAAACTTCTATGAAGTGACAGAGTGAAGTGAGTAGAACCAGGAGATGATTGTACATAATATAAGCAATATTGAATGAAAATCAACTGTGGATGACTTAACTATTCTCAGCATAACAATGATCCAAGACAATTCTGAAAAAACTTGTGGTGAAAAATACTAACCATTTCTGGATAAAAAATTAAATGCATATCCAAGCATATCATTTTTATTTTCTTTATTTTTCTTGTTTTTTTTATGAAGGAAATGTTATGTATGATAGCACATGTATAACCTATATCAAATGGCTTGGAACTCAAAATTGAAAAAAGCAACAATGTCAAAAATTGTTTTATATGTAATGGGAAAAATTAAAACATCAAATTAAAAAATAAAATAAGCCTGATCTTCACTTCTTGCAGCACAGTAATATTCCATCACAATCATGTACCACAACTTATTTAGTCATTCCCTAATTCATGGACATTCTTTCAATTTCTAGTTCTTTGTCACTACAAAGAGAGCTACTAGAAATATTTTGGATCATATAAGTTCTTTTCCTTTTTTCCTGATCATCTTGGGAAACAGACTTAATAGTGGTATTATTGGGTCAAAGTGTATACAGTCATAACTCCTTAGGTATAATTCCAGAGTGCTCTCGAAAATGGTTGGATCAATTCAGAATTCCACCAACAGTATATTAGTGCCCTAATTTTTTCACATCCATTCCAATATTTGTCTCTTTCCCTTTCTCTCATTTTAGCCAGTCTGATAGATGTGAGATGGAACCTCAATATTGTTTTAATTTGCATTTCTCTAATCCATAATAATTAGGTACATTTTTAATATGACTAGATATAACTCTTATTTCTTCTTCTAAAAACTGCCTGTTCCTTTGAACATTAATCAAACGGGAGATGACTCATTCTTATAAATTTGATTCAGTTCCTTATATATTTGAAATATGAGGCCTTTATCTGATGAACTGTCTATAAAATTCACCCTGCCTCCATTTTTCTGCTTTTTTAATCTTGGCCACATTGGTACAGTGTATTTGTACTAAACCTTTTTTATTTAATGTAATCAAAATTATCCATTTTCCATCCTACAATGTTCTCTATCTCTTGTTTATTCTGAAACTTTTCTCCTATCCATACATTTGATAGGTAATACGTTTCATTTATGTCACATTTCCATTTTGACCTTCTCTTTATAAATGGTCTTCCTGTCTCAACTGTCTCTTCATTTGGGCCAGCTAAATGATACAGTAGATAGGATGTTGGGCCTGAAGTCATGAAGACCTGAGTTAAAATATGGCTAAAGACTGACTTGCTTTGTGACCTTGGGCAAGTCACCTCACTTTTGTTTGCCTCAAGAATTATTATTAGTAGGAATATCATAATTCTTCCACACAACAATCAAAGTGATTTACATCTGTGTGTCTGACCATTTAACTCCCCTGCTTTCTCTTACTTTGATGTTCAAATAAAAATTCCTCTGTTTACTTCTTGTATCTCATTACAAGCTGGCCAAATTTTATATTTCTAGACATGTTCCACATTATTCTTCTACATGTCAAATTTACCTCACAAAGGGTCCTCTATCTCCCCATCTCTGCTCTTTGCATGATCTACCCCCCATACCTAGAATGTGCTCATTCCTCATTTCCACCTCTTAGAATTCCAAACTTTCTTCAAAATTCAGATCAAGGATCACTTTCTAAATGAAGCCTTTTCTTATCCCCTCAACTTCTATTGTCTTTCGCCAAAATTAATTTGTATTTAAACTTTATACAGGTGCATGTTATCTCCTTAGCTAGAATTTATACTCCTTGAGGTAGTGGTACATAGTAGACACTTCAAAATGCCTGCTGATTGAATGACTGAGTGACTTTATTCTTTTTAGTACCTGAAGATGTAGCTCAGTTGGATCAGAGAACTTGAAGACATCAAGGGCAGTTGGGGCTTGCTTACTAAAGTCTTGCTTAGCTTGGGTGCTAATTGACCAGATTTTTGTCTTATGTTGTTAAAAGATTTCTCCATGGGTGAGAAAATAGAAACAGGCTCTACTCTCTGTTTGTGGTCAATCATCATGAGGAAGCCATGGCCCCAGGACAGGAAGGGGCATACCCAAAGTGGCCTATACAGTTAGAGAAAGAGCCAGGACCTGAGCACAGGTTACCCTTTTTACACATGACATGAGCCTGCCTCTATCCAATGTTCTCATTGTACAGAACGTATGATCTTTCACTATCTGTTGGACCATATCTATCACTGGTGCTCTGAAGTCCCAATTAGAGCATGAGAAACTAATTTCCTAGAAAGATAAACAAGGAAGAATAATGTCTACAATTCTTAACTTAAGATAGTTAACTGAGAAACAAGTTTCCTAATATCTTCACCACTGAATTGGCTCCTTAGTGAATCAGGAAGATATTCAGTAGGTGACTTAGAGGGCTTTGAACTTCAGGAGAAGGCTAAAGATTGCAATTGGGGAGTGGGGAGAAATGGAGGAAAATATGAAGGCGAATCATCTTTAGATCCATATTCTACTTACAGCTACTGTAAGAGAAAGTTATAGAAGTAATAAAACCAAGATGGATCAAGGAGGAAGACCTTGAATTGAGGGACTCAAGGAGAAGGCAATGGAGAAAGTAACTGAAAAAGCAAGGCAAGTAAAAAAGGTAAGAAAATAATTGACATTTATTATCCTTGCATTGGGGGCTACACATGCCTTGATCAGCAATGATGGTGGCATCCTGATTCTTGGAGAAGGTACGCAACTTTTCCCTAATATGGAGGTGGGAACAAACTCTTTTCATTGTTTTCTAAACTGGAACAGGTCAAATTTTTAAAACAACCAGACTGAGGTGGTCTGTGGCTCACTTTCCTGTTGTATCTAAGGAGTAAAGATCCTATCAGTGCTGTGGGAGTCATGAAAGTGAAGAAAGAAGGTGCTTAACTACCTCTCTTCCTTTTTCCCTTTTAGATCCTGTGGCCTCAAGAAATGTGTTTGGGATAAAAAAAAATGCAAAGGAAGGTGACCTAGCTGTATCAGATCTAAAACTATATTATAAAGCATCAGTTATTAAAACTGTCTGATCCTGGCTAAGAAATAGAGAAGTGAATCAGTGGATTAGATTAGGTACAAAAGAAACAGTAATAAATGACTACAGTAATCCATTATTTGATAAACCCAAAGACTCCAGCTTCTGGGATAAGAACTCACTCTTTAACAATAACTGCTGGGAAAACTGAAAAAATAGTATGGCAGAAACTAGACATAGACCAACATCTCATTCCCTAGACCAAAATAAAGTTGAAATGGGTACAGGATTTAGAATACCATAGACCAATTAAGAGAACATGAAATTATCTATTGGCTATATGAAGAGGGGAGGAGTTGATGATTAAACAAGAGATAGAGAACATTATAAATTGCAAAATGGATGATTTTGACCATATTAAATTAAAAATGTTTTGCACAAATAAAACCATTGTGGCCAAGACTAGAAAGAATGCAGAAAATTGGGAAATAATTTTCTTAACGAGTGTTTCTGATTAAGGACTCATATATAGAGAGAACTGAATCAAATTTATAAGATTAGAGTCATCTTTCAATTAATAAATGATCAAAGGATATGAACAGACAGTTTTCAGATGAAGAAATTAATACTATTTAGTCATATAAAAAATTCTCCAAATTATTATTGATTAGAAAAATGCATATTAAAACAACTCTGAAGTACCATTTCACACCTATGATATTGGCTGATAAGGCACAAAAGTAAAATTATCAATTTTGGAAAGAATGTAGGAAAATTGGGACACTAATGCACTATTGGTGGAGTTGTGAACTGATCCAACTATCTTGAAGAACAATTTGGATCTATGCCCAAAGGGCTAAAATAAACCTGTGAATGTCTTTTGATTCATCAATACCACTACTAAGTCTATATCTCAAAGAGATCAGAAAACAGGGGAAAAGACCCATATATACAAAAATGTTTATAGCAGCATTTTTTGTAGTGGCAAAGAAATGGAAATTGAGGGAATGTTCATCAATTTGGGAATGGCTGATAAAGTTATTATATATATATATATATATATATGTGTGTGTGTGTGTGTATATATATATATATATATATATATATATATATATATGTTATAGAGTACTATATTTCTATAAGAAATCATGAGGACCAGAACTTCAGAAAGGCATGGAAAGACTTACATGAACTGATACTGAGGTGAGCAGAACCAGGAGAATTTTGTACACACTAGCAGCAACACTGAGATGATCAGCAGTGATGGTTACAGCTCCTCTCTGTAGTTCAGAGATCAATGACAATCCTGAGAGACCTATTATGGAAAATGTAATCTACATCCAAAGAAAATTCTATGAAGTCTGAATGATAAAAAAGCATATTGTGTTCACTTTTTAAAACTTCTTTTATATTTTTTTTTCTTTCTTTCTCATGGTTTCTCCCCCCATCCTTTCCTCTTAGGTTTAATTCCTCTTTCACAACATAACTAATATGAAAATATATTAAACATGATTGTATATTGTACAACTTTTACCAGATTGCTGTCATGGGAAGTGGGGAGGGAAGAGAGAGTGGTAGAAAAATCATGGAACTCAAACGTGCAAATGGAAAAAATGTTGGAAAACTATCTTTGCATGTAAATTAGGAGAAAAAAAGAATTGGGTTGGATTTGGGTTTGGACTATTTTATTTATCCTTTTCAGGTCTAGGTGTAGGCCATAGGTATAGGCCCTGCCCAGGCTTGAGACATGATAACTTTGGGGCAAGATTCCAGACTGGATGTTATCATAGCAGGGAAGTCCAGAGTAGCTGGGCTTCCCAGGACTTCAACCTCACAATAGTCTTTGGACTTAGAATTTGCCAGTACTATGTTTTACAGGATCTGAGCTAAATTGTGAACCTAATCTCTCTTCTCTCCTGAGAGACTGAGATAATAGGGGGAATTATATCCCTATATGTTGAGGGTATGAGGTATATATATATATATATATATATATATATATATATATATATATTCTTCTTCCATACTATTGAAGTAAATATTCCTTTTTAAAAGTTAATCTGTCACATGGTTAAATGGAACTAGATTACATGGAACTCCTGAAATTGGGGGAACACAATCACTGGGGACTGTAACCAGTGGTAGAGAGACTGGATACCTTTCAAAGACCTAAATAGTTCTGAAGAACCCTGGAGGAGGGTTGAAATATGATATACCTGACTTTTAAGCAATGGAGGCTAGAGTAGTTCATCTTAAAGGGAAATAGAATAACTTCAAAGTTGCGGTTGAGACCAAGGGAAGCAAGTGACTGTTAAGTGACTAAAAAGTTGTATTATCTTACAAAGTTCAATGAAGAAGGCTGAGAATCTCAATGGACATTGTATGGAGAGCTTATCGTGTCACTTCTGGTCCAGTCAGTGCATGTCACATAGAAGAGGAAGGGAAGGAAAAGAATGACTGTAACTTTGAAACTAAGATACATTGGATACTTCTTCCCTAAGAGGAGGGAACCTGGATATTTTTATGAAGAAATAGCCTCTTGTCCTTCAAAAGCTATCATGTGAGAGACCATCTTATCAAAAGGAAGAAGAGAAGGCTAGTAGTGTTTTCTAATTCCAGACGGAGGCAGCCAGTTTCCCGCTTAGAGAGGTCTGTCTGATGTCTACTTGGGACGCATATCCAAGATATAACAGAGAATACCTCATGACTTATCAGAATTCATGAGCCCAAATGATAATATCTAAAGGAAATTGAAAAGTAATGTTAACAATTATGAAGTCTAGGACAGGAAGCTGAATATGGGAGGGGCCCAGGTGGTACTTCCCTTATCTCTGCCCTTTGAAGGCAAGAGATGTGCCTTACCTCTGTTATTGTCTATTTCTCTCGTGTAGACTTTGCTTTGTACATATTTGCTTGCATGTCGTCTCCTCTATTAGATTCTAAGTTCCTTGAGGACAGTATCTGTCTTTTGCCTCTTTTTGTATCCCCAAGGCCTGGACACTTAACAAATATTCATTGATTGGTATGTGCAAGTGGGGTTTGAACTTCTGAATAATGCCTTAAAAATATAGAGATGACAGATTCCTGACCTGGATGGGGTGCACCTGAGAAGGTGTGCTGGGAAGCCTTTGGCAAAATGTCTTGCAAATATAATCAAAGTGTTTTAAGCTGAAAAGGGCACAGTAACAAACCTGAAAAAGGCATCCGTAGTCAGACTCACAGCCTTCAATGTCTGCATCAAAATGTTCTAAATTGGAGGAACAAGCAAGATGAACTGGAGAGTCTAATTATTGAAACTTGTGACGAGGAAACCCATGGCTTGTTATGGATATACTTAAAGCAAAAGAAACAGGATAAGTAAAAAGGGTCAGTGGAATAGAATTGAACATTAAGAAGATAAATTCATGTAATGAAATATTAGAATGAGAAAATATATGAAGAGTTTAAGATCATGATTCTGGTACAAAGATATAATGTAGTAGTGAAAGGGAACTTAAATTACACAGAACTCTGCAGCAGCTCTCTCTCTCCTCTGTTTCTCTCTGTCTTTCCCTTCCTTTCTTTCTTCCTTCCTTCCTCCCTCCCTCCCTCCCTCCCCTCCCCATCCCCCCTCTCTCTCCCTTCCTCTTATGTTTCTCTGTCTTTTTCTCTCTCCCTTCTTCCCTCCCCTCCTCTCTACCAGAACAGAGCAGCTAATTTCATCCTTCAGAAGGTGGAGAAAATAACAAAGGGAAATTCTGTGCTGGATCTGTTTTTCACTAACAGGCAGAGACTTGTTGCTGGGGTAGAAATGATGGGAACCCTGGGGGGAAGTCATCACTCCCTCCTAGAGTTTGTGAGAGAGGAAAAAAGCCAGGCATAAAGTCTGAGATGTACCTGCTTTTGGAGAAACCAGATTTCAGAGAGTACATCAGAAGTATAGGATCTCTTAGAATAAAATTCTACATGGGAAGACAATGCCACCCCCTCCCTTTTACCTATACTATTGCATTTGATTGAGGCAAACCCATTCAGAGTCATATTTCAGTCATCCTGTTAAATCTCAATGATACTTAAGAAGCTAGCTTTGCTTCATTGTGTTTGTTCCTCTGCTTTCTCTCTCTTATTGCCTAAAATCTGGGCATTGATGGAAAAATTTCATTTCACAGGTATATTAGTTTTAAAAAAAAAATTGGATACTCTCAGTGGGTTAAAAGCTCAAAATGAGTCATCAGTGTGGTGTGGCAAGAAAAACAATCAGATGATTTGGAACTACATTTTGGAAGCAGAGCTTCCAAGAATAGGGATGTCACAGCCCTTCTGACCTTTGTCCTGATCAGATTTCATCTGGAGTGTTGTGTTCAAATCTGGGGATCAGGATTAAGAAGGACACTGACAAGCTAGAAACCAAAGGAAAGCAGGTTGGTGAGTCCACTTCAATTAAGGATCAGTCTAAAGAATCTGTAGGAGACTTTGGGGGGTGGGGTGGTGGAAAGCTCACTACCTAGAGATCAGAATGGAAACACTTAGGTGGGAGAGTCCGAAAGCTATTGATTCAGACTTGCTATGAAGGAAAAACTTCCTACAATTAGAACATCTCAAAGTGGAATACTAGACTATGGGAGGTAGAGAGTTCCCCTCCATTTAAGGACTTCAAACAGAGGCTGGATGACCCTTCGTCTGGTACCATGTTATGGCAGTTTCTTTGATGTATTAGTTGGACTAGATGGTCAACAAAAACTCTTCTAATTTTCATATTCTGTGATTCTGAGAAACAATAAAACCATCCACTATGTCATCTCTTATTTTGTTCCTGTTTTCCTTGCTACGAACAAGGATCACTTATCTGAGAAGGAGAGAACAAAATGGTGATGAGGGAATAGAAACCAACGATATGGGAGATAGTTAAGAGAGTATCCAGCTTCTTTTACTTAGTTCAATGTGTAAATGAATTATATAATAATTGAAAGAACTGCCAGATGAGCTGAGACCCTGCAAGTGGGCTTTGAAAGATCAAGTAAAGTGGGGAACATGGCTGGAAAAGGGTATTCTGATTTACAAAAAAAATAAATGTAGGGTCTTCAAACTATAGGCCAACAATCTCCTGACAAAGGTTTTGTGTGTGTTTGGATAAGTGTTTGTCTGTGTCTATGTGGTATGTGAGAACTTAGAAAAGAAAGCAGCAATTACTAAGAGTTGGCATGGCTTCCTTCATCAGAATTGAGTCTGCTGGATTCATTTTGTGATTTTTAGACAAGATTGGCAGACTCAAGGGAATACTGTGGATGTACTTGGCCAAGATTTTAGCAAAGTACATGACAACATCCCTGGGTTCTCCTGGAGTCAAGACAGAAAGATGGTCATGGTAGCCTTAGTGCTCATTTTTCCACCTCTTGGCCTCATAATGGCCTCATGTCCTTCCACTTAGGGATAATCTAGAGCAGAAATGGAGGTCCAGAGAAGGAAAGGTACCTACCCAAGCTCACATAGTGGGCAGCCATTGATGAGTCCCCAGGTTTCTGATGCACTGGTTCATACTTTGTCCATTATGCTCCCTTCTCTGTACCAATGCTATGATACTATCCAGTGACTCTGAGGTTCCACCTAATTTTTAAGAATAGGGGTGCATATCTAAGTTCAGAACATGGACAGCAGCCACCAGAACTTCCAGTGACTAACAAACTTGGTGGCTGTGCCCATGGGTTCCAGGTCTCCTTAAGTTAGAGGGTCTGACCTGTTGTGATTCATTCTATCTAATATCTAGTCTATGAATATTTTTATTCATTTCACTTATGACCTCCTTACTCATCTTGAAAGAATCTTTTAGAAAAATACACCTTATATTGGTGAGCAAAGAGCATTGTTGTGCTCTTGTTTGATGTCCCTCTTTCCATATTCTGCATAATTTTCTCACTTCTTGTTTGAATTTCAATGTTGTTTTGGATTTGGGTTCATTGAACATTACTAATAGAGTGTTCACCACTCTCCCTGCTATTGTCAACTCTTGGATTGTGATGGCCATGTTTTGTACAAATTCTCTTGAGAACCTTTGGTCATCATGAAGAGTGTATATTATAGAGGTGGAGATCCGCTTCCCAAAAGATTCCATTAATATAAGTGGGACCTTTGCTCTGGTGACGTTTTATATGCTCCATCAAGCATGGCTATAGCTGCTTTTTTGGATCTTGGAAAATGGGCTTTATTATATACCCTTTTATTTTTAATTATCTATAGCTTTCTTTCTGTAGTCAAGTTGTTACTGAATTTGGTCCTTGGCCAAATTAATGTTGGAAAACCCTGAATAGAAGCAGGAGAAGGATGACTTCGTGAACTTTGAAGTACCACACAAATGGGGGTTATTATTGTCATCATGATCATGGTCAACACTGAGCAGTTTAGAAAATCCACAATGCAAATGGTACAAGGTTTCATAAGGCCTGCCACATGAGGAAGAAAGGTGTGCTTGGATGTTCAGGGGAGAAATGGAGATGGTGACTAGAAAGTTTCTGATCTGTATATTGTACTCTTGCTTTGGTCTTATGTTTCTGTCAGGTCATTGGGAGACCATTGGAGCACAGATCGAAGGCTAAAATCGTTTATTTTATCATGAAATTGGCAATCATCAAGAAACACAAACATTTTAATATATACCATAGAGAAAGTGAGAAGATTGTATAAGAAACTGTGAATTTCTATTTATGGTTTGTTTTTTAAAATGAAATACACATGCATATATATGCATATCTTTGTATATCTATATCTATACACACACATAGGTATCATATATAATTTATCAGGGTACTAACAGAATTGCTTAATTTGTGTCCCCTTCTGAACTTGTTTTTCTTTTCCTTTGTGCATTTAAAAAAATGTTCTATTGATGCTCTTTCTATTTCTCTATCCATCACAATCCACTAACGCAGTCTTCTCTCTAAATAGAAGTCCTCTCTTGTAACAAATATGTATAACCAAGCAAAATACATCAGCACACTGGCTGTGTCTGGAAATGCACGTCTGAGATTCTCAGGAATGAGACATGCATTTTTAAACATGGTCAATACATTGATTTGCCTTTGCTCTGGATTACAGCCCAGGTCCCGATTAATGTGAATAATGAATCCCTTGACGTGGTTTCACATATTTGAATTTGCGCTATTTGAAGATATAATTAAGTAAAGTATGGTCATTAATTTCAGATCAATGGGAATAGATAGGGCAAATCCAAATAATGAGACTGCTTAAGATAATCTGTGAACTAATCAGGACCTCGCTGTAGATTTAGTCACAAGGGTGAGCATGGCTCATTCTTGAAGCATTCCAACAGGCTCTTTGTTATTCTTTTTTCTAGACATTCACTGATTATCCCTTTAATAATGCATTCTAGAATTTTGCAAGGAATCAGGCTCACTGGTTTCTGATTTACAGATGCCATTCTTGTCCCTTTTTTAATAATGGTGTTTGACTCCTATCTCATATACTTATTAGTTATGTGACCTTGCAAGTTAATCCAGACCTTAGTTTCCTTATCTGTAAAACAAGGGGGGCTGGATTTGATAACCTCTGAAGTCTTTTCCAGTTTTAGTATCCAGAGGGAAAGTATAAAAAATATTGTAAAGGTTTTGAATTGAGGTTTTGAATCTTGGTGCCTGGGGTGACTGGGTGATCCACCAAGAAAATGAGAAAACTGGCCAAAATGTGCAGTTTTATGGGGAAAGAAGATGACTTTAGTATTGGACATGGTGAACTTTGAGTTAGCAACAGGACTTGGGGATGACCAGTAGGCAGTTGATGATGTGGACCTAGAGTTCAGAGGAGAGATTATTGCTGAATGGTTGGATCTGGGAATCACCTACATAGAGCTGATGGTTGAAGCCTTGTAGGTGGAGGCAATCAACAAGGAAGAAGGTGTGGAAGAGAGAAAGAGGGCTTTGGGGACATACCCAGTGAGAGAGAGAGAGAGAGAGAGAGAGAGAGAGAGAGAGAGAGAGAGAGAAGAGAGAGAGAGAGAAGAGAAGAGAAGACAAGAGAAGACAAGAGAAGAGAAGAGAAGAGAAGAGAAGAGAAGAGAAGAGAAGAGAAGAGAAGAGAAGAGAGAAGAGAAGAGAGGAGAAGAGGGGAGGGGAGACGAGGAGAGGAGAGGAGAGGAGAGGAGAGGAGAGGAGAGGAGAGGAGAGGAGAGGAGAGGAGAGGAGAGGAGAGGAGAGGAGAGGAGAAAGGGAGAGGACAGAGAAAGATAGAATGATAGAAAGAAAAGGAGAAAGTCAGAGTGGAGAAGAAGAAAGGAAAGAGACAAAAACAGAGAGAGAAAACAATTATTTCTTAAAAAACCATATGCAAGGTACTGTGTTGAAACAGAAATACAAAAAAACTAAGCTAGTTCCTGCTGTCCAGATGCTTCTATTCTAATGGTGAAGACCAAACATGAAAGGGATTTGGAAAGCAGGGTATGGTAGGAGAAGGTATTTCTGGAAGGAATGATTGGAGAAATGAGACTGCTGAAGAAGTGGAGCCAATTGAGTTGAGCTGGGAGTGAAGTGAACAGGCCTCCTCAAGAAGGGGTGACCCTGGCTGACCAAGTTGTGATAAATAATTGTGATGGGACACCATTATGCTATAAGAAATGACAAAGGAGATGAATTCAAGAAAACCTGAGAAGACTTACATGGATTGATGCAAAGTGAAGTGAGCGGAACCCAAGAGTGTTGTATTCGGTAATAGCAATACTGAACAACATTGGCTGTGAATGATTTAACTACTCTGATCAATAAATGATCCACAACAATTCCAAAGAACCCATGATGAAAAATGTTTTCCACTTCCAGAGAGAGAAATGATGAACTTTGAGTACATATTGAAGCATAGTCCTTCCACTTTATTTCCTTTATTTTTCTTCTCAACATGGCTAATACCAAACTGTTTTGGTCACATGCACAATTGATATGTCTTAACTTGTGTAACTGATATAATTGTGCTTGCCTTCCTAATGGGGAGGGGAGGGGCAAGAAGGGAGAAAATTTGGAGCTGAAAAATTTTTAAATGAATGTTAAAAATAAATTTAAAAAATTCCCTTTCTCCCCCAAAAGAAAAAAGTGACAAGCTTGGTCAGGAACCCATCAATCAGGAGAGAACCTTTGGGGGTGGGAGGAGTAGGAGGATCCTATTGATCAAGACTGGTAGGTAGGAGGAGACCCAGGAAAGAGCAATGATCCTGACATAGAGGATAGAGAGGCCAGGAGAAAGGGCTGGATACTTCCAGAAAGGTCAAAGTAGATGAGGTCTGAGAAAAGGCTGGTAGGATCATTGGAGACCTGTGGGAGCAGTTTCAATAGGGTAGTGAGAGGAGAAGCCTGGTTGCAATAGGTGGAGGAATGAGAGGGTGGTGAGGTTGCAGGGGTCACGAGTGCAGTTCTATTTTCTGGGGGATTAGTAGGGTAAGGAAGAAAAGATTTTGGATGAGAATTTGAGGGTCCAGGTGTACAGAGGGAAAGAGGACCCTGAGTATATATGTAGGCAACAAAAATGGAGCCTATAGAGAAGGAGAAGCAGGAGATGGAGAGGGAAGGAATGATGGAGGGAGCCAGTACCTAGAGGAGGTGGGAAGGGATGTGATGGGATGTGGGGCATAAGTATAAGAGTTGTCCTTAGCTAAGAGAAGGACCCCCTCATCCTCTGAGAGTAAAGCAGGAGAGACTTGGTAAGGAGAATGGCTACCTATGATGGATCAATTAGTCAATCAATGTGTATTTATTAAGTTCCTTAGGTACCAAGGGCTGTGCTAGGCCCTGGGGATATAAAAGGGAAACCTTCACTTCCCAGGAATCATAACTTGGACAGGCAAGACAATATGGAGACATATGCCAAATATATGGAAAAATAGATACAAGATAATGTTAAAGGGGGCAGCACATCAGGAAGTGCGGGGCGGGGGGGGGTATGTAGAAGGAACGCTTGAACTGAGCCTTGAAGGGAACATGATATGATATGATGAGGAACAAGTTCATTTCAGGCAGGGGGAATAATAACCTGGGCAAAGTCGGGGGGCAGGGAGGAGCTGCCTGAGGAAGAGGAAGGTGCATTGTTCTCAGTTCAATGAGCATGGCTATCAGCTTCAAGGGAAGGGGCCAGAACTGTCCTAAGGTAAGAAAGGAAGGCTTGGACCAGCCCTTCTGGGGAAGGTCAAGAACAATAAAAGAAGCAATGGTTTATTGAGCATGTACATATGTGCCATTCACAGAGCTGAGTTATAAATAGTTATAAAATTCTGATGCTCTCAGCCCTAGTAGGTAGATTCTGTTATTATCCCTATTCTACACCTGAGGGAACTGAGGCACACCAAAGTTAACTCACTGGCCCACAGTCACACAACTGGTAGGTGTCTGAAGCTGGATTTGAAGTCAGGTCTTTCTGACTCCAAAATCAGTGCTCTCTCCACATGGAACCTAGCCACCAAGATGATGGTCATACAGCAGGGAGGATAGGAGGGGTCATATAACCCCAATCGACAGAAGCCCCATCAGCAACCAACTTTCTTGACTGCTTGAAAGGAGGATCAAGGAAGGGGGTGTTAGGGGAAACACAGAGGGCAAGATGGGGAAAGGGCATGGTGGGGAAGAGAGGAAGACAGTGGATCATTAAAATGCTTTACTAGAGGTTCAAGCACGGCCAGAGGAAAAGAACACAGGTCTTAGAATCTGAGGACCCAGGCTCAAATTCTGATTCTGATGCTCCCCCTCAGTTTCTCTTCCCTGGACCTCAGTTTCCTCCTGTAAAATGAGATCTCTTTCAGGTCTAGATCTTAGAACCTGAATGGAACCTTGAACAAGTCCTTTCCCCCTCCCTGGGCATCGGGATCTAGGGGTGAGAAGGTCTGATGAGATTGAAGAGAGAGTTCAGGTGTAGGGCACTGAGAGCCTACAGAACTTGGGGGCAGGGCCTGCAACCTGTCTTTCAGTCAACAAACATTTATTGGCACTATAATAATAGCAATAGCTAGTGCTGACACTGATTATGTATGCTGATTCGCTGGAGTCTAGCAATAATCCTGTCAGTAGGGCTACTGTTATCATCACCGTTTTACAGCTGAAGAAACTGAGGCAGGCATGAAGTGACTTGCTCAGGGTAACACCACTGGTTAGTGTCTGAGGTGCCATTTGATCTCAGATTTTCTTGACTCCAAGGATTGAATGAGAACCACAGTCTGTTCTGGGCACTGACCATACAAAGACAAAACCGGGTCTATCCCTGCTTTCAAGGAGCTACTGCTCTGACCAGAGAAATCCCATGTACAGATACCCCCACCCTCCAAAGAAGCAGACGCTCGGCATTGACTCAAGGGCCAGAAGGTCCCTGGAAGTGGGGAAACTTAGGGGGGCCTCATGGATGAAGGGGACCTCGAGAGGAGCTGAGAGGACCTCCAGCTCTGGGTTCTAAGAGCCAGAGGGGAACAGGGAGCCATTTCCTCTGGAGGACATGGTGGGGGCAGCTTGAGACACAGCCTGTAGAAAGGGCCAGAGGTGATAAGTGGAATGTTTTGTGTGAGGAAAGCATGAAATCCTGGGAAATTTCAGAGGGGGTGGGATTAGCTTTTATAGCAGGAGGGCAGACACTGATGAAACAGAGGAAGCCTAAGAGAGAGAGAAAGTATCGTGTAGAAGAGACAGAGACAGAGAGAGGGAGAGACGGGGAGACAGAGCTAGAGAGAGACAGAGAGAGAGAGAGAGAGAGAGAGAGAGAGAGAGAGAGAGAGAGAGTTAGAGAGAGAGAGATAGAGACAGAGACAGAGAGAAACAGAGATAGAGAGAGGAGAGACAGAGACATTTGGAGACAGAGAGAAAGAGACAGACAGAAAAGAGAAAGAGAAAGACAGAGACAGACAGAATGACAGAGAGAGGGACAGAGACAGAGACAGAGACAGAGACAGAGACAGAGAGACAGTGAGACAGTGAGACAGAGAGAGACAGAGAGACAGAGAGAGAGACAGAGAGACAGAGAGACAGAGAGAGACAGAGAGAGTGAGCCAACTTTAGACTCAAGGAGACCTGGGTTCCAGTCCCACCTTTGACACAGTGCTATGGGATTCTGGAAAAGTCACCAGCTCTTTCACCAAACTCTGTATACCTGTCAGTTGCATGAGTAGAGGGTCTATCCTCCATGAGAGTCACCTACCAGTGAAATCACAAGTCTGGCCCAGAAAAATGGTGTCATTCTTGTCTGTAATACCTAAACCTCCCTTGGGGTTGGTTCTCTTGTGCCTCTTAAGTACACACGCTTACAAACGCCCTGGTGCAGAGGACAGGGTTTGGATCAGGCATTTTAATGTGGCCACTCACCAGCTGTGTAGCTTTGGACAAGTCACTTGTTCTCTCATTCATTCTGTACATGAATCCTTTAAGTATTGACCCTAAGAGCTCTTCCAACCCTAAATCCTAGAATTGCCCCTATGGAAATGGTGCAGCATGTGGAGTTAGAGGACCTGGGTTCAAATTCCAGATGGACTGCCTACCACCTTGTGAATGCAAACAAGCTTCTCAGCTCTGTGAACCTCAGTTTCTTCAGCTCCAACATGGTAGATTGAAGCTACTGATCTCCAAGGCCCCTCCAGCTCTACTGTCAATGACTCTGTGAGCTCTTTATGGGGTCTTGGGCAAGTTATTCAGCCTTTCTTGTGTGTAAGATGAAGGGCTTCACCCACAGCAGGGTTTTTAAAAAAAATATTTTAGTTTTAAGGCAACTTGTCCAAGGTCACACAGCTAGGCAATTAAGTGTCTGAGGCTGGATTTGAACTCAGATCCTCCTGACTCCAGGACTGGCACTCTAACCATTGTGCCACCTAGCTGCCCTAAGAGCAGGAGTTTTTAACCTTTTTTATACCTTGTCTCCCTTGGAAGTCTGGGAGAGCCTCTGGACCCCTTCTCAGAATCATAGCTTTAAAGATGGAAAACAAACCCATTAGATTACAAAGGAAACCAATGAGATTAAAATCCAGTTACCAACATGCTGAGAAAAACCCACAAAGAAGTTCTTGGATCCCATGTTAAGGATTTTTGGGCTAAAAGACTCTCAGTCCTCCCACCTCCAGGTCATCCTGAAACCTAGAATGACTTCCACTTATTTTGGAAAGCAATGACATCAATGACAAGCATTTATTACATGCTTACTGTATACTAGGCACTGTTAAACTCTCGACATCAATGACCCTGAGTTTGATCCTTATTTTAGAGATGAAGAAATGGAAGTTCATCCAGGTGATGTGAACTACTCAGTCACCTGACCAGTCAGTAGCAGCGTCAGCACTGCACCCCATTTCTCCTCACAGCAAATTCAGGACCCACTCTGGCACCATGGACTGAACTAGGAGATCCAGCCGCATCATGCATGGAAAGTGAGTTGGACCTGTCATGGGAATGTTCACCCTCTGGGCCATGGCCTCTGAGGCCATCTTCTTTGCTCAGGCAATCTTCTCTTATTCTCTCTCCTTCTCACTGAGTCACATAGTTTTCTCCAATCTGTCTATATACTTTGCTTTATTATTTTCCTCCCATGCCAGACCGCCCCCCCCTGTCCCAGATCTCTTTTCATTCAGTATTATGTGGCTTTATTCCATTCTCCTCCTATCTTTGAGAGGCATGAAGTGGGTTTAGCTGGGATGAGTTAGCCGCCCCCTCCTTTTCTCCTCATAATCCATACATTTGAGGTTCTTTGTTGTATTAAATGGGGCTGATGAATTGCTCCAGCCCCTCCTTCCCCTCTGGCCTTTACCTCAATTTATCCCTTCACAGGCTGTTGCTGTGCAGAATCTGGGGGGAGGAGGGAATAGGAGGAAGGGTCTGGCTTGAGGAGGGCTCTCTAGGAGGCTCTTTAGACTCTGTAGGTTGCTTATTTGAGTGAAAAAACTGCAAGGTGTGAATTGAGGCAGGGCTGGGCTCCAGAATTTCTGCAGGGGGCATAGAAGAGGATAAATCAGGAGCTCACATGTACCACCTGATCCCTTTGCTGTCTCCCCAGAAAGGTGAGAATTATTCTTGTCTTGGGTCCTCTTCGCAAATGATGGGCAGCAGCAGAGAGGCTCCACAAACTGATACTTTGGGAAAGAGCGAATCTGTATTTCTGAGCTGTCCCTTGGACTTGATCTTCAAAATGAGGTTGAGCCGGAGATATGTGGAGTTATGTCCATCCAACAAAGTGATCCAAACCCAGAGGTGGTAGGCTTCCTGCAGACCCTACAGAAAGGCCACCATATTCAAACTATCTCTCCAGGGATCTACTCAAGCACCTAGGTGCTCCATCAAACAGATATGGAAGAAAGAAAATGGTCTCAGTGAAAGAGATGAAATGCATTTGGGGGAAGGAACCTCAGGCCTAGAGAGAGGTCCACAGGTCATCTGAAATGATAGAATATGAGAAGTGGAAGAGACCTCAGTGGGAACCTGGTCCATCCCAAATGTGAAATGAATCATCCACTCTGCTTGAAGTCCTCCAATAGGCAAAGAAGGAACCACCTCCCAGTGCAATCCATCTGGCTTTTGGCCAGCTCCCATTGCTAAGATTTCCCTGGTATTATTTAAATTTGCCTCTGAAACTTCCACCCACTGCTCCTGCTTCTGCCCTCTGGGACTAAGCAGGAGTCCACAAGACAGTACATCAAATACGTGGACACAGCTAGCACATCCCCTGAAGTCTTTTCTTCCCCCAGACAGCTATCCCTTCACTGGTACTGTGAGTCATGAGGACTTGTATAGGCACAGAGAAGAAGCAGAATCCACAGGAGGGGGAGACTGCACTATGCCTACCAGAAAAGGGAGGAAAAGCTTCCTGACCACCAAGGAGCTTGATACTAGCCATTCTGTGTTCTTGGTCAGGTTAAATAAACCCGATCTTATAGTTAATGTCTCAGTAGCCTAGGTGAGTGAAGAGAAGCTGGGGGTGTTAGACGTGAGCCAAATACTGTGGTTCCCACAGGAGCCTCTTGGATGGGAGAAAACAAGCCAGAGAGATCCCTATTCATAGAGTTCTCCCAAGGCCTGGAGGCTAATCTGTTCCATCAGGGACTGGGGCATCAATGACAATCCATTTCATTTTTCCCACTTATCAGGATCAATAACTTTGTTCTCATTATTTTGCATGTCAGTTTTCTGTGCCAAATCGAGAAAGCATCTGTACAAGTTGCAAAGTAAGACTAAAGGGCTGATTTTGGAGATTCCCTATGTAGTATGACAAGGCTACCATTGAAAGAATTTGAATATGGCCAGGATCTCTTTAGGGGAGACTCAGGAAGATATTTCTACAGCTGTTGGTGGGTACCTCCACTTAGCTGCCAAAGGAATCTTCCTAAAGTACAGATCTGACCATGTCATACACATGCCACTCCCCGCCCCTACTCAATAAATACCAGTGCTTCCCTATCATCTCCGGGATCAAATATAATATCCTCTGTTTGTTGTTCAAAGTCCTTCATAAGCTAGCCTCCTTCACCTTGCCAATCTTGTTCGGCCCTTCCCCCATCCCCCATAGTCTATGATCCTGTGGCACCCACCTCCTTCTTTGTGTCCTTCTCACAAGCCCCTCCAGTTCCCAACTGGGGGGGGGGGTGGATTCTCCTCAGCTGCCTAGCCCCTATCCCTCGAAGGGTCTTCCTCCTCATCTGTCCTTCTGGGCTTCCTTCAAGTGCTTGCTAAAGTCCTTCTTCAAATCCACTTCTGTAGGAAGCCTTTATGGACCTCCTTAATTCTAGCACTTTCTGTTAATTATTTCCTATCTATCCTGTCTATAGTTTGTTCACCCATAGCTATTTACATGCCGTGTCCTTCATTAGACTATGAACTCCTTGGAGGCAGGGACTGTCTTTTGCCTCTTTCTGTATTTCCAGTTCCTCACATCGTGGACCACAGAGTAGCTGCTTTAATCAGCCTTCCCAGGTTCTCTGACCCATTCCTATGAAAGGAAGTAATTGAAGACTGGTTAATCGATGCTCAGCTTCTGGAGAGGCCTTGCTAAGCAAGTTGAAAGCCCTAACAGTGACAAAGGAATAGACTGTGGAAAATGTAGGGAGACAGCAGGAAGGGGACCCAATGCCAATGCCCACAGAGGCATAGAATAGGCTGTCATTCAAGGAACATGGTTAGGAAGGAACCACTGGAGATAATTAGAGCTATTTTGGGGAGGATAGAGGAGGGAACTGATTACTTATTTCCAGGGGAAATCTTTGAACCCTGACTAGAATATGCTTTATATGTGGGAAGGGAATGGTAGAGAAACTCAAGAGCTTCTGGGCACTAGCCTTGGCCATTAATTATTAATTCTATGCAGTTTGAAAATGAATGTTTGTGGTTACAGAATAGCCACTCTGGCAAAACCTAGAGTGCAAAGGGTGGAAAGCTTTATTTTTGGTCAAGGCAATCGGGTTAAGTGACTTGCCCAAGGTCACACAGCTAGGTAATTATCAAGTGTCTGAGGTCGAATTCGAACTCAGGTTCTCCTGTCTCCAGGGCCAGTGCGCTATGCACTGTGCCACACAACTCCCCTGTGGAAAGCCTTTTACAGAGAAGGGTGAATAAATGTACACCACCTTGGGCTGACTGTAGTGCATCAGATGATGAATTATTCATTTTTTAAACAAATAAACCAACAAACAAAATGTCTACTAAGCAACAGAAATAGCTTCCTACTAGTCAAAAATAATTCATTCACTCGGTAGAACACATTAAGAAAGATTGTGGGGGCAAGTAGGTGGTACAGTGGCTAGAGCACCAGAACTGAGTTCAAATCCAGCCTCAGTCACTTAACCCTGATTGCCTTCAAGAAAGGAAGGAAAGAAAGAAATCAGGAAGGCAGGAAGAAAGAAAGATCAAGAATGGAAACTATGGCTATTAGCCCTGAGGGTTGCACTGTAATTCATTCACTTTGGTATGGGCTACCAAGGCCAAAATAGAGACCAAAGGAGGCCTTACCAGAAATGGCCAGCTAGGCCTGCTATTGATTGGATTCTAAGTCATTCTTTCTGAAGGAATGAGAAGGCAATTAGGACTGTTCCCAAGACTATCCATGCAATGTGATGAGATGTCTCCATGATGACTGGAGTCACCTGGGCCAAGAACAAGCTCTCTTTCTGGATTAGGAGAGGGTTTTCTGACTTCTGTTGGCCACAGATGGGAACGACATTCTAGAGCCCCTAGTATTTCAAGGATAGTTCCACTGATTCAGTTTGCTTTCCTCAAGAACATGAGATCTGAATAAAAGATTGAACCCATGTGCCTAGACATCTCACCTCTGAAAGGAGACCAGAAAAGCATGAGAAATATATTATTAGTAATGGACTACTTCATTCAGTGGTCCCCACAACCAAGACTTATACTTCATTGGTTCTTATTATAGAGGCATTTCTTGGTGTATGACTTCCCCATCAGGATTGCTTTTCAATCAATGTGGAATTTTTGAGATTAGACCAGCTGATGAGCAGTTGGACTTGATGGGAATCAAGAAATCTAGAAGAATTTTGTGCCATCTTTCAGGAAATTCACAGCAAACAAATTCTGATGAACATGCAAGGGACACTGAGGCCTTTCTGGTGCATGTTGGCAATGCCCATGATAGCACTAGCTTTTCTGCATATGTGCCCTGGAATCTCTGAGAATAGCGGGGGGGGGGATTATGAGCTGGCATTGCCCCAAAGAATGTGAAAAGGAAGAAGCAAAAATGTAATGTTCAGCTGGATCTTTGACATCTCTGACAAACAGGATGACAGGAATGAGGGAGGGAAAAGGAAGTTGCCCTTACAAAGGCCCTCTCTACTAGATGCAGTTGGGCCATTGGGGAAGAGTCAGTCAGAATTTGGGTGAAAAAGAAGTAGGCCATCTTTATAAGACAGAGTTAAGATTGCACCAGCAAGAGGGAAGCTTCTGTCTGGATAGGGGAAGGGGCTACATTTAGGGATCACTCCTTTCTTTCCTTGATTTTGCAGTTTCCAGGAGAACTAAGACCATTTACAGGGACCACCAGAGATATTTGCCTTAGGTCATCTATGGGATCCTCAGGCCCACCATCAATCAAAAATAAAAACTTGTTCAAGGAAGGCAGAAACCATTTCTACCCTCAAGGAGTGTACATTTTAATGCAGGAGACAACTTGCTAAAAAAATAGGCACATTCAAAGACAGAGTGTGTGGAAGGTAAACGTAGAGGAGAAGCCTTGAGTGGTTGGGGTTGCCATAAGGCCCCTGTCAGAAGGTGGAGTTGAATCGAAGAAAGCCCAGAATGCCGAGAAGCAGGGGTGAGGAGGGAGAGTGGTTTTGAGATGAGAAACAGCCAGGACAAAGTCACAGAGATGGGGAGGATAGTGTGTTGGATGTGAGGAAGAGCACATTGGCCACTGGAGATTTTTGAGGGAGAGGGACCCGATCATACCTGCACTTTAGGAAAATCATCTTGGGAGCTATGCAGAGGATTGGACTGGGGGAACAGCTTGAGGTGGGGAGACCAATTAGAAGACTCTCTTTGGATGAAAGGTGATGAAGGCCTGGACTAGGATGGTGGCTGTGAATTGAGATAGGTAGAGTGATTGGGAAGGGAGAAACAAGTTTTGGCAACCGATCTTCGAGGTGGGGTAAAAATGAAGAACTAAGAAGAGGGCCGTGAGTCACTGCATAAATGTTTAACTCTGGGCGGCTAGGTGGCACAGTGGATAGAGCACCGGCCCTGGTGTCAGGAGGACCTGAGTTCAAATCCTGTCTCAGACACTTAATAATTGCCTAGCTGTGTGGCCTTGGGCAAGCCACTTAACCCCATTTGCCTTGAAAAAAAAAAAGAAATGTTTAACTCTGGCCAAGCACCAGATTGCTGCATAATACCTGGGGAAGTAAAGAGAAAAGATGTTACTCACATAGTATAATGATCACAAGATGGGGCCGGGCTATAATACTCAGGCAGGCAGGCAGTCCACAAGAATTTATGACAGACCTACTGGGTGCCACACACTGCTCAGCAAAAGATTAGGATAGTCTTTATTCTATTTTTAAGATTTTATGTATTTTGAGTTTCACAAGTTTTCCCCTAATCTTACTTCCCTCCCACTACCCCCCCACCTAAGGCAGTCTGTTAGTCTTTACATTGTTTCCATGTTGTACATTGATCCAAATTGAATGTGATGAGAGAGAAATCATATCCTTAAGGAAGAAACAGAAAGTATTAGAGAGAGCAAGATCAGACAATAAGATATCAGTTTTTTTTTTCTAAATTAAAAGGAATAGTCCTTGGTCTTTGTTCGAACTCCACAATTCTTTCTCTGAATACAGACGGTTTTCTCCATTACAGACAACCCCAAATTGTCTCTGATTGTTGCACTGATGGAATGAGCAAGTCTGTCAAAGTTGATCATCACCCCATGTTGCTTTTAGGGTGTACAGTGTTTTTCTGGTTCTGCTCATCTCACTCAGCATCAGTCCATGCAAATCCCTCCAGGCTTCCCTGAATTCCCATCCCTCCTGGTTTCTAATAGAACAGTAGTGTTCCATGACATACATAGATCACAGTTTGCTAAGCCATTCATTGCCCAATGAAAGGACATTTACTTAATTTCCAATTCTTTGCCACCACAAACAGCGCTGCCATGAATACTTTTGTACAAGTGATATTTTTAACCCTTTTCCATCATCTCATCAGAGTATAGGCCCAGTAGTGGGATTGGATAGTCCCTATTCTTGAGGAACTCCCAGTCTAATGGAGGAACCAACAGACCAACAACTATGTGCAAACAGGATGTGTACAAATCTGATGCCCTTTTCTCAATCCTTATCCTTCTCGAATTCTGAGTCTACAGCCTTTAACACTGTAGATTGCGTTAGATTTGGCATTAAAGATATCATTGGTAACTTTGGAGGAAGCGGTTTCAGTGGAATCAAAAGGTTGTAAGGGTTAAAAGGAGAGTGAGCAGAAGGGAAGTGGAGGTACCCAGCATAGTCCATCTTCTCAGGGTATTTAGTCACAAAAGGGAGGAGAGCTATGGGATGAAGGCTAGCAAGGATGGATAGATCAGCTGAGGGTAATTTTGTGGATGGGGGAACATCTTTGAAGTGGAACTATAATGGAGCAAGCAGTCTTGGGTATACACATAGAGGGATGAGACCATATCCCCTTTATGATCTTCTGACCAAAGCATGAACTCTGTAGGCAAGATTCAAATTCTCCTTGTCCTGGGGTCATCTTGCTCCATGGACGTGGTCTTTTTGTTCAATGACCACACTGAAGTTCACTGAAATGACACCAAGAATGGTAGAATTAGCAACTGGACATACAGACAGATTCATAGGGAAAGACAGGCACATAGAGAGCATAACAATATCCACCTGGAGACAAATGCAGACACAAGGATACAGAAAGATGTTTGCAGATATGTCAGAATATTCAGGTAGTCTTTTTAGGAAGAGGCATGTATAGAGGGAGAGTGATGAAAGTTCATTAAGAAAAAGCGGAGCCTTGACAAGAAGAGGGAGGAAAAGAAATAGAGTTGACTGCTCTCACTTAGCTTGGAAAAGTCACTTCTGGACCATTCACCCGTATGGTCCCCAAAGGAGACAGAGATTGGGGAACCACATGCAATGAAGGGAAACTCAGGCTTAAACCTGGGAATTGTAGATGCCTGTGCACCAGAAAATTGTAGGTGCCTCGACTCGATACCCTCTAGAGGAGACTTTGCCTCCCATGCTTTAATTCAGGTTAAATAAAGCCCAAGATTTTATCTGATAACTTATTAGCCCAAGTCCTTTAGAGAGCTAAGAACACTCTTAGGGAGCTACAAGCTAAATTCTAGGTTGAACAAAAAGGGCCTTGGAGATTATTAATAAATAATAGAGACCCTAAAAGTCAACCTGGTCCATCCTTTATTCTATTTTTAAGATTTTATGTATTTTGAGTTTCACAAGTTTTCCCCTAATCTTACTTCCCTCCCACTACCCCCCCACCTAAGGCAGTCTGTTAGTCTTTACATTGTTTCCATGTTGTACATTGATCCAAATTGAATGTGATGAGAGAGAAATCATATCCTTAAGGAAGAAACAGAAAGTATTAGAGAGAGCAAGATCAGACAATAAGATATCAGTTTTTTTTTCTAAATTAAAAGGAATAGTCCTTGGTCTTTGTTCGAACTCCACAATTCTTTCTCTGAATACAGACGGTTTTCTCCATTACAGACAACCCCAAATTGTCTCTGATTGTTGCACTGATGGAATGAGCAAGTCTGTCAAAGTTGATCATCACCCCATGTTGCTTTTAGGGTGTACAGTGTTTTTCTGGTTCTGCTCATCTTGCTCAGCAACAATTCATGCAAATCCTTCCAGGCTTCCCTGAATTCCGTTCCCTCCTGGTTTCTAATAGAACAGTAGTGTTCCATGACATACATAGATCACAGTTTGCTAAGCCATTCATTGCCCAATGAAAGGACATTTACTTAATTTCCAATTCTTTGCCACCACAAACAGCGCTGCCATGAATACTTTTGTACAAGTGATATTTTTAACCCTTTTCCATCATCTCATCAGAGTATAGGCCCAGTAGTGGGATTGGATAGTCCCTATTCTTGAGGAACTCCCAGTCTAATGGAGGAACCAACAGACCAACAACTATGTGCAAACAGGATGTGTACAAATCTGATGCCCTTTTCTCAATCCTTATCCTTCTCGAATTCTGAGTCTACAGCCTTTAACACTGTAGATTGCGTTAGATTTGGCATTAAAGATATCATTGGTAACTTTGGAGGAAGCGGTTTCAGTGGAATCAAAAGGTTGTAAGGGTTAAAAGGAGAGTGAGCAGAAGGGAAGTGGAGGTACCCAGCATAGTCCATCTTCTCAGGGTATTTAGTCACAAAAGGGAGGAGAGCTATGGGATGAAGGCTAGCAAGGATGGATAGATCAGCTGAGGGTAATTTTGTGGATGGGGGAACATCTTTGAAGTGGAACTATAATGGAGCAAGCAGTCTTGGGTATACACATAGAGGGATGAGACCATATCCCCTTTATGATCTTCTGACCAAAGCATGAACTCTGTAGGCAAGATTCAAATTCTCCTTGTCCTGGGGTCATCTTGCTCCATGGACGTGGTCTTTTTGTTCAATGACCACACTGAAGTTCACTGAAATGACACCAAGAATGGTAGAATTAGCAACTGGACATACAGACAGATTCATAGGGAAAGACAGGCACATAGAGAGCATAACAATATCCACCTGGAGACAAATGCAGACACAAGGATACAGAAAGATGTTTGCAGATATGTCAGAATATTCAGGTAGTCTTTTTAGGAAGAGGCATGTATAGAGGGAGAGTGATGAAAGTTCATTAAGAAAAAGCGGAGCCTTGACAAGAAGAGGGAGGAAAAGAAATAGAGTTGACTGCTCTCACTTAGCTTGGAAAAGTCACTTCTGGACCATTCACCCGTATGGTCCCCAAAGGAGACAGAGATTGGGGAACCACATGCAATGAAGGGAAACTCAGGCTTAAACCTGGGAATTGTAGATGCCTGTGCACCAGAAAATTGTAGGTGCCTCGACTCGATACCCTCTAGAGGAGACTTTGCCTCCCATGCTTTAATTCAGGTTAAATAAAGCCCAAGATTTTATCTGATAACTTATTAGCCCAAGTCCTTTAGAGAGCTAAGAACACTCTTAGGGAGCTACAAGCTAAATTCTAGGTTGAACAAAAAGGGCCTTGGAGATTATTAATAAATAATAGAGACCCTAAAAGTCAACCTGGTCCATCATGTCTCCAAAGTTGCACAAAAGGTCACCAGACTTAGAACAGAAAGGATCGTCTAGGGGAACTCTCCCATTTAACAGATGGGAAAACAGAGGCCCAAAGTGAGGAAGTGACTGACCTAAGGTCACGCAGTGAGTTAGTATTTGAGATAGGACTTGAAGCTACTGTTCTGCTACCTCCTATCTAATTGCTTTTTCTGGTCTCCTCTGGTGACTTATAGTCTATGTACCAGCCCCTAATTGTAGATGTGTTCCAAAGTTTCTTCTGTGCCACTTTTTCTCCTCTCTATAGATTCTCTTTTGAGGAAGGGATCCTAGAGGTTATATATTTCCTTACCCTTAATTTAAAGATGAGAAAACTCTGTTTTCTACTTCTTCCCTTTTCCTCTGTAAATCTTTTCCTCAAACCTCTGGACAAGATCAACATGACTCAGTGGTAAAAGTTAGAAGCCCTGAATTTGATTGGAATTTGAGTTCTAATACTAGTAATTGTGTGACTAGGCAATTAACTTATATTAGCCTGGTGTCTGTTTGCTGATCTATAAAGCAAAGACACAAGGAGTAGATAATTTTAGTCTTCTTCCAACACTAAGATAACATCCATTTTCCTCCCCCTCCCCAATCACAAATGTAATTCATTTGGAAATAGACTTGTCAGAAGTTAGAGCAGTGAGCAGTGGGATTTAGTTGCCAGGGATTGGTGAACCCTGTAAGACTTGTGTTATGATGATGACAAATACACTTATTTCCATCTATGCTGCGTCCTTCAATGGAATGTAAGCTTCTTGAGGTCAAGGACTGTTTTGCTTTTATCGTCACAACTCCTTTGACAGACTGGGCCTGTGATTTGAGGATTCCTTATTCATGATCCATGTGAGCATCTTATTTCTTGAAACTTTTCTGTACTTTAAAGTCACCCAAAGTGGTGAAAGGCTAAATGATTTGTGTGGGTCACCCAGTCAATCCATATCAGACTCAAACCTAGAACTGAACTGAGGCAGTGACCTATCTACAATTCCATGTGACCTCTCTTACAGAAGAGAGAGTTGAGAACCAAGAAAGGAAAGTGACTTGCCCACAGTGACATGAGTAGTGAGTCACCCTAGAAAGAAGGTTCATTGAGGGGATTCCATGTGGGCTACCTATGACCCAGCTCCTTAAGCCTCTCCTGGAGCCTGTCTCCACCAACCTCAGTCCTCATGGCAATACAGTTGGAAGCACACCACAAGGCACAGGGACTGATTGACTGATAGATTAATAGGGGGAGAGAGAGCACTCATACTCCTGTCAGCACCTAGAAGAAAGCCCTTTATGCCCCACTCTAGTTAAGAATATAGTGGGAAATAACACTTGCATTATTTACTCCCCACAGAGTTGTTTTGAAGAAAATGTGACAGAAATGTGTTCTTATCAGTCTGCTTCTCCTGGGGGGCCAGAGAGACAAAGACAGGAAAAATAATCTCCTCTCTCCATATCTTCCAAGAACAATGCATTGTTGGTTAGAAACTCTAATAAGACAACTAACTACCCAAGTGTCATTTATCAGGAGCTGGTTTGAATTCAAGCAGACATCTAGATGCACTTTTATAAAGTCTTTGGGTTGACAAGACACACTTCCTTTGAATTTGTCCTCCTCTCTCCTGCCCCTCTCCCAACCTGCTTGAGCTGTCCAGATTGAGACCAGAGCAATGAAACATTCCAAAGGGGCCTCTTTGCCATAAAGGGTATGATCAAATCACTGATTTCTTGTCCAGACCTATTTGGGAGGTTAGATGATAGATAATTCATTGATTCATTATCATCAATTCATCAATTCATTATCAAATGATAGATAAAGCTTTGGTTAATCTGATTTAAAAAAAAAGAAAGAAGATACCCAAATTATCAGTATCAAGAATGAAAAGGGTGAACTAACCCCCAATGAGGAGGAAATGAAAGAGATGATTTGGAGGTATTTTGCCAAACTCTATGCCAATAAATTTGATAACCTGAGTGAAATGGATGAATATTTACAAAAATATAAATTGCCCAGATTAACAGAAGAGGAAATAAAATATTTTAATAATCCCATTTCAGAAAAAGAAATTGAAGAAATCATCAATAAACTCCCAAGTCCAGGTGGATTTATAAGTGAATTCTACCAAACATTTAAGGAACAATTATTTCCTTTTCTATGTAAACTATTTAAAGAAAGAGGAGAAGGAGTTCTGCCAAATTCCTTTTATAACACCAATATGGCGCTGATACCTAAACCTTCAGGAAGAACCAAAGCAGACAAAGAAAATTACAGACCACTCTCCCTAATGAACATTGATGCAAAAACCTTAAATAAAATTTTAATAGGGATTAGAGCAAATTATTAATAGGATAATACACCATGATCAGGTAGGATTTATTTCAGGTAGGGAGGAATGGTTCAATACTAGGAAAACACTCAACATAACTGAATATATCAATGGCAAAACCAACAGAAATCACATGATTATCTCAATAGATGCTGAAAAAGCCTTTGATAAAATACAACACCCATCCCTATTAAAAACACTTGAAGGGCAGCTAGGTGACACGGTGAATAGAGCACCGGCCCTGGAGTCAGGAGGATCTGAGTTCAAATCCAACCTCAGACACTTAATAATTTACCTAGCTGTATGATCTTGGGCAAGTCACTTAACCCCATTGCCTTGTAAAAACTTAATAAAAGCACTAGAAAGTATGTGAATAAATGGAGTTTTCCTCAAAATAATAAGCAGTATCCATCTAAAACCATCAACAAATATTATATGCAAATGGGGATAAACTAGGAGCATTTCCAATAAGATCATAGGTGAAACAAGGGTGCCTGTTATCACCATTACTGTTCAATATAGTATTAGAAACATTAGCTTTAGCAATAAGAGCAGAAAAAGAAATTGAATGAATCAGATTGGCAATGAGGAAGCAAAGCTTCCACTCTTTGCAAATGATATGGTGACACACTTAGAGAATCTAAGAAAATCATACAAAAACCTACTGGAAGCAATTAAGAAATTCAGCGAAGTAGTAAGATATAAAATACACCCATATAAGTCATCATCATTTCTATATATAGACAAAACAACCCAAGAGCAAGAGATAGAAAGAGAAATTCCATTCAAAGTAATTCTATTTAAAGACAATATTAAATATCTGGGAATCTACATCCCAAGACAAACCCATAAACTGTATGAACATATTTGCAAAGCACTTCTCACCCAAAGTCAGTTCTAAACAATTGGAAAAATGTCAATTGCTCATGGTTAGGTTGAGCTAATAGAATTAAAGTGAGAATTCTATCCAAATTAAATTACTTATTCAGTGTCATACCAATCAAACTACCAAATCATTATTTTACCGAGCCAGAAAAAATAGGAACAAAACTCATCTGGAGCAACAAAATGACAAGAATATCAAGGGAACTGATAAAAAAATGTAACGGAAGGTGGTTTAACTCTACCAGATCTAAAACTATGTACTATAAAGTGGTAGTCATCAAAACTTCCTGGTAGTGGTTAAGAAATAGAGTAACAGATCAGTGGATTAGGATAGGTTCAAAAGTAACGTTAGTAAATGACTACACCAATCTATGGTTTGACAAACCCAAAGACATCAGCCTCTGGGATAAGAACTCACCATTTGACAAAATTTGTTGGGAAAACAGGAAAATAGTATGGCAAAAACTAGGCATAGACCCACATCTCACACCCTATACCAAGGTCAAATGGGTACAGGATTTAGACATAAAGTACAACATCATAGATCAATGAAAAGAGGGGAGAAATTTATGTACAAGAAAGAGAGTAAATAAATTGCAAGATGATGACTTTGACTATATTAAATTAAAAAGGTTTTATACTAATAAAACCAATGCTGCCAAGATTAGGAGAAAAACAGAAAGCTGAGAAACGATTTTCATAGCTAGTGGTTCAGATAAAGGTCTCATTTCTAAAATACATAGAGAAGTCATTCCCCAAATGATAAATGGTCAAATGACATTTTCAAATAAAGAAAGTAAAGCTATATATAATCATATTAAAAATGTTCCAAATCATTATTAATTAGAGAAAGGAAAATTAAAACAACTATGAGGTTGTAGGAGGATTGGAACACTGATGCATTGCTGGTGGAATTGTGAATGTATCCAACTGTTCTGGAGAGCAATATGGAGCTATGCCCAAAGCATACCCTTTGACCCAGCAATTCAAATACTAAGCCTATATCCAGAAGAAATCAGAAAAATCAGAAAAGTCCCATATGTTCCAAAGTATTCATAGCAGCTCTTTTTGTAGTGGCAAGGAATTGGAAGTTGAGGGTATGCCCATCAATTGGGGAATGGTTGAACAAGTTATGATACATGAATGTTATGGAATACTATTGTTCTATAAGAAACCATGAATGGGTAGACTCTAGAGAAGCACGAAATGAATTACAAGATCTGATGCTGAGGGAAGGGAGCAGAATCAAGAAAGAGTTCTACACATTAACAACATGCTCAGTTGTTCAACCTTGATGAATGCAGCTCCTCTCAGCAGTTCAGAGAGCTAAAACAACCCTATTAGACCAACCATGGACAACGCTATCCCCAGAGAAAGAAAACAAAACAAAACAAACAAACAAAAACCCTTTAGAATCTGATGAACACTACATCATTTTTAAATTTTCTTTTATATATTTCTCTCCTATCCCATGTTTTTCTTTCTTTTCCCCTTAATCCTAATTCCTCATACTGAAAATGACTAATCTGTAAACATGTTTAACAGAAATATATACAATATTTACCTGACTGTTCCCTGATTGGTGGGGGGGGGGGTTGGGAAGGGAGGGTGGAAGGAAATTTTGTAACTTAAAAAGATATATTTGCAAGTGGATGAATGTTGAAAAATTTTCATAACATGTACCTGGAAAAAAATAACAATTAAAAAAAAGAAAGAAAGACCACTTAAGGAGATATTCTTTTGGAGGAAGGCTATTTGGTTGGCCTGGGGAAAAAGAAGACTGGAGAAACTTGGCATCTTCTTTAAAGTGATATGGTAGAATATACTGAAAAAAGAGTGCCAAATTGGAATTCACAGGATCTGTGTGCTACTCCTCTCAGCCACTTGTGGGAACCTTGTTACACTCATGTGACCTTGGGTAAGACCTTTCCATTCTCTGAACCTCAGTTTCCCTTCTGTAAAATGAGGATTTGGGCTAGGTGGCCTTCTCTGATGTTCCTTCTTGCTTTAGATCTAGAATGCTATGTGGGATCTTGGACAAGTCGCTTCACTTTCCTAAGCCTCAGTTTCCTTTTTTGTAAAATTAACTGTGAAGGTCACCAAGAGTCCTTTTAGCTCTAGATCTAGGATCCTATGATAATCTCTAATGTCTCTATAAACTCTAAACACATGTATGATGGAAAGAGCTTTGAATTTAGAGCCAGAAGTCTTAGATTCAAATCCTACTTTTGTTCATCAGCTTGGCAATCTCATAGTAAGTCAACTCTTCTCAATTTTCTTGCCTTTCAAATGAGAAAGCTAGATGAGATGAGCTCTCCATCTAGACCTCTAATCTCTAATTTCTAATCTAGACCTCTGCTCCTATGAGAAACCTGTTAGATTGTAAGTGAGGAGCCTCTGCTTCCTCAAGGGATCAGGAGTAGAAACAACAAGGCAGTGCAATGGGGTGATTATAACGGAAGACAATATTTCTGGTCAGGCATCTACAAGACCTTTTTTGTGGCCCTGGCCATTTAGAGTTATGTTAGAAGATTGATGGAGGATTTAAAAGCTCTCTGTATGCTTTTGTAATCTCTTTGTACATTTGTAGAATCCTTAAATGCTATGGTAGCAAGGCAACATAGAGCCTGAAATGTTAGAGATGAGAGAGACCTCAGAAAATCAAATATTAAAGCTGGGAGGGACCTCAGACATCACCCTTTCCAGACCTCCTCCTTAATGAAATGGAGGAAAGCCAGTTCCAGGAGGTTAAATGATTTGTATATGTCACACAGTATGTCAGTGATAGCAGCAGGAGCCACACCTGGGGTCTCTTGCTACCACTTCAATACCCTTTCTCTTATAGAGATAAGAGTCTAGGAGATGCAGTAAAACAATTATCCATCTGCCCTCTTCCTCAGCTTTGACCCTGCCTCTTTCAGAGGCAGGATTTCTGAGGTTCTCTAAAGGGGGGGAAGGGGAAAGAAGGTCTAGTTGTCATTAGCAATAATTGCATCTCTTTCAATTGAAATGGGGTTCCTATTATTCCCCCAAACATAGAGGCTGTAGGAAATAATTAAACTGATGTTCTTATAAAATGTGACTGACGTTCAAGATGCCAAACATAGCTAAGTACTGTCATTCGGTGGGAACAGGAGCTGAGCTAAGCAATGAAGAGCTTTCTCAGATGCTCTCAGTCCCCGCTCTCCCTCCTCTTGCTTACTTAGTACTCCCTTACTTAATGCATCATACAGAGAGGCTACTTTAGGTGATCTACTTTCTCGATTATCTCCCGCAAACTTGTTCTATTCTGATCCTCAGCTTTCACAGGCCTCCAGGATTTCTCTCAAGCTTAATAAACAGAACTTTCCACAAACCAGCTAAAATGATGCAAATCACCTAGCCCTCCCTTCTTCTTCTTTGAGAAATCTCTTATCTTCCTCCAGTTATGGCACCAAAACTTCACAGGATTAAAGATCAGGGGTGATGAGGAACCCCCAAGGTTCCATCTCCCCTATTTTACAGAGGAGAGCATGTAGGCAGAGTGATGAAGGTATTTATACTGATACTGCCTTCCCTCTGAAAATCACCTTCCATTATACTCAAGATATGTTGTATATATGTGATTATTTGTGTGTTATTGCCTCTATTCAAATGTAAGCTCCTTGAGGTCAGGAACCATGTTTCTGACTTTCTGTATGTCCCTAGTAAGGACTTTGCTTATCATAGTGACTGATAACCTGTAGGTGTCTAATAATTGGTGGTGGTGGTTGTTGATGATGATGATGATGATGATGATGATGATGATGAGGTATCTGAGGTGAAATTTGGACTCAGGTCCTCCTGATTCTGACTTTGTTTTCAAGGTTCTCTGAGATGAAAGGTCTATAGGTCAGCCTAACAAATATACCTGAACAGGGATTCTTCCTACAACACCCCTAAGAAATTTTTTATCAAGTCTCTATTCAAGGCCCTTCCATGGTCAAGGATCCTGATGCAGCTCTTGGGGACAGAAGACATGTAGTTCAAATCTGCAAGTCTCACCAATTGGTCCTTGGTGCCCAAGTGCCTGTTCCTTCTTCCTCATCAGTTTAAGTGATAAGAACAGAATGAAAGAGTTTGATGTCAGAAAAAAGCTAAGACCCAGAGAAGAGAAAGGACATGCATATGATCACACAAGTGGCCAATTCAGAGAGTAGTTTTTTCAAAACTCTATTTTACAGATGATGAAAGGAAAACAACTTTACTAGTAAGTAAAATCTCAGCCCTTCTCTCACTTCCATTTGCTTTCCAAAGCATCCTGCCAGCTACCACTCTCCTAAATGAATAATCTTCCCTCATTAGACTATAAACTTTCTCTTTTTCTCTGCTTAGCATGGTGACTGACCCATAGTAAAGGCTTAATAAATTCTTTGCCTTCAATCCACCATCCATCCATCCATCCATCCATCCATCCATCCATCCGTCCATCCTTCCGTCCATCCATCCATCCATCCTTCTGTCCGTCCATCCATCCATCCATCCATCCATCCATCCATCCATCCATCCATCCTTCCGTCCATCCATCCATCCATCCTTCTGTCCGTCCATCCATCCATCCATCCATCCATCCATCCATCCATCCATCCATCCGTCCATCCATCCATCCATCCATCCATCTTTCCATCCTTTTATCCATTCATTCATTTCCTTCAGTCTTTCCTTCTCTATGCTAACAACTCTCCCTCTTATTACCAAACTCCCTTATGGTAGTATTGCTACAGCTCTCACAATCCTGCACATCCTCTGGATTGTCAGTGTCCCTATGAAATGGCCAGTAGTTCTCAGACTGTTTAACCCAGTATTTTATGGTAGTGAGATTGTTTTCCAACAAGACAGCTAGTATCACTTCAAGGAGAGTTGTTACTTGTGACTCACCGCACTCCCAAGTGCTCCAACCGGATTAAAATATAATTGGGAAGTAGATAACAAAAGAAATAAAAATACAACATAGATACTATTGCAAATGGAAGCAAAGTCAACAGACAGCCTTCCAGGATTCTTATGGATGGAGTAGTAGTAGCCGGTTTCTATTTAAATTTGACACTACTGACTCAGAGGGCTACTTTCAAGAGAAGAGTTGGGGAAATGGAGTAGAAGTGGCTAGGTGCGTGGAGTGGGAGTTGTGGGTAATGATGATATCTCACATTTCTGAAGTACTTCAAGGTGAACAAAGCACCTTCCTCACAAGCACCTTATGAAGCAACAAGAGTTTTATTCCCATTTTACAGAGGAGAAAACTGAGGTGAACAGCAACCCTTGAAAAGAAGGATCTGTTTTATGTCTGTCTTGGTGTCCTCAGTGCTAGACACACTGTTGTTAAATGCTTCTTGATGGATTGACTGACGGAAGAACCCCGATCTCCTTACTTGGAAGTCAGTCCTTTTCCCATTCTGGCATGTTACTTTCCCTAGTATCTTATGGGGGTTCAGGCAATTTTTGCCCAGGTGACTAGACCATAGGACTGGATGTCTGGGAACTTTTCTCAGACATTTTTTCCAGATAAACAAATAACAAGTTAGACATTTGCAGAACTGGGGCTCAGACCTAGCCTCTTGATTCAAAGACTTCCTTGTTGTTGCTGTCCAGTCATATCCAGTTCTCCATGCTCCCATTTGGGGTTTTAGTCGTAGAGATTCTGGAGTCATTTGCCATTTCCTTCCCTGGCTCATTTTACAGAGGAGAAAATGAGGCAAACAGAGCGAAGTGACTTGCCTGGAGTGACACAGATACGAAGAGTCTGAGACAAGATTTAAACTCAGATCATCCTGATTCCAGACTGGTGCTTTATCCATTTCACTTCCTAGCTTCCCTCAAAGACTTACACTACATCATGGGACCTCCCTTGGTCAAAGGACCAATGATTTGGCGCTAGAAACAATCCCAGAGCCAGGTAATTCAAACCTCTCCTTTTATAAGTAAGAAAAATGAGCCTGAGAAATGAAGTGAATTGTCCAGAGTCATTAGGCTAGAAAATGACAGATGGAGTATTTGAACTCAGACTCTCTGATGCCAAAGTCAAGAGGTTGCCTCTTACAGCACACTACAGTGGTAGCTGGCAAGGGACCATCCCCAGGTTGGTGAAATATGGGGCTGGAAGTTGAGATTTCCTCAGGTCTTTTTTTTTTCTATTTTGCATGGAGCTCCTAGGGTCAAATCCAAGTATTTCTCAATTGCACAACCCATTGCTTTCTGGATCTAGAAAGCATTCCCATTTTTTGAGAGTTCCTAGGTTTCATTCTTCTCACTCCCTGTATGACTGGGCCCAAGACTCCCTGAGCCTCTCCTGACAGTTTCCAATTCTGTCTTTCACATCTCAGACAGCAGCAATTGGAAGCCTGTCACCTGCCCACCTTGGTGATGGACTCATCTCAAGGACTGGTAATATTGTCATGAAACTATGGTTTTCAAGCCCATTCACCTTCATCTTCTTGTCTGTTCAAAGGCCCACAGGGTCAGGGAGTCACTACCTATGTAAGACCTGTTATTATAACTGGCACTCCTGTAATATTGGACTCAGTTCTGGTTGTCTTATTTTATGAACAACATTAACAAACCAGAGCACAACCAGAGGAGGGCATCCAGAATAGTGAGAGGAATTGGAAGCCAGATGGAAGCCAGAACTATTTAGCCCAGAGAAGAACAGATTGGGGGAAGGAAAAGAGAAGTGTTACTATTGTCTTTGAAGGCTTATTCTATTTAGTTCAAAGGAGAAATCTGGGATCAGTGAGCATAAGTTGCAAAGATTTACATCAGGAAAAATTTTCAAGGAATCTAGACTGTCTCAAAGTAGAAAGGGCTGATTTGTTAGGTACTGAGTTCCCCAGCACTGAAGGTCTTCAAGTGGAGATGGGATGATTGCTTTTCAGGGTATGGTAAGGAGGTTTCTTGTTTGGACCCAAGTTGATGTTTGAGGTTCCTTCAAATGGAGAAATTCTGTGACTCTAGGGTTTTGTAGCATGAAGCAAGGGGAGTAGTCTGGTTCTTCACCGGCTCCTGCTTGGGAGGGGGCCTTGAAAAAAGTCAACTCTCAGACATTCACAATCGAAGAATTAGGAAGTGATTCTGTCTGGCAAAGATGAAATAATGGCATTCTCGCTATCTTTTCATCAACCACTGTAATTGAGTTTTAATCATTGTTTGGGGTTATTGAGAGCTACAAATTCTCCCAACCTTAAAAAAAATAACAAGGAGGAACACAAGCCTCTTTGCCTGACCAAGGGTTGTATGTTGACCATGCTAGCTTGACTAGGTCAGCAAACAAGAATGAGAATGCTCCCAAGTGGGAGATCGGTTACCATGTCATGATTAGATTCTCTGACCCAACACTTTCAGTCTGGGTACTTTGGGAAAGTCATCTGTAGGAAAAAACGTATTTAGAGCTGGAAGGGACCTCAGAGGCCATCTTATTTTACAGAGGAAAAAACTAAGGCTCAAGGATTGGAAGCTACTTGCTCAAGGTCACAATAGGGTAATAGATTGAGAGATGGAAGGGACCTCAACTCGGCCAATAGTGGCAAATTCAAATAGAAAGTGGGAGCATTTATCCATATGTAAGAATTCCTTCAGGCCCCCATATTGATTAAGAAAACCACATGTGTTCTATTATATTGTTAAATAATTTGTTAAATATCTCCAAATTACCTTTTCTATTTTGTTTTGATTTTTTTCCAGTTCTTTATTTTATTTTTTTTTCACAGTCAACGCCAACTACCTTTGAATCTGGTTCCCACCACCCTTGGGAGTCCTCAAATTTAGTCAAGTACCTCACTTGATAGAGGTGAAAACCAAGGCCAAGAGAAATGATATTATTTCAGATCCTGGCTGTAGATCTAGAGTTCAAAGTCATGTCAGAGTTCATTTTGGACCAAGACACTCATCAATCTAGGGAGGAGATTTAACTTGGATAAGGTAACTAAAAGCTTCAAAAGTGAAAGAAAATATAATAGTAATAGAACTTTTTTTCTGTGGGGCGATTTGGTTAAATGATTTGCTCATCACACAGTTAATAAGTATCAAGTGCCTGACGCTGGATTTTGTTGTTGGTGTTTTCTGTAAGGCAATGGGGTGAAGTGACTTGCCCAAGGTCACATTGCTAGACAATTATGAAGTGTCTGAGGCTGGATTTGAACTCAGATCCTCCTGATTCCAGGACCAGTGCTCTATCCACTGTGCCACTTAGCCACCTCTTGAGGCTAAATTTGAATTTTGGTCTTCCTGACTCCAGGGCTGGTACTCTATCCACCTAACTACCCCCACCTCCCAATTAAAGATAAAACTATGGAAGAACACAGGAACTCTGCATAAATTGAAGTTGTTCTTGGGAGTCCTTTGTTTTCAAACTGGACCAATGATATCACAAGGTGATGGCTTGTGTTCCCATGAATTGGATTTAAGTGAGGCAGAGTTGCAAGTTGAAGCAACTGACTTTGAAGATAAGATTTATTGAGATAATTACAATTTCAGTTCCGTAATATTAAAAAACCTTTTGCATGTGTAACCATGTGTTCAAACAAACCTGAGGCATTTTGTATATGGAGACAGACATGACTGGATGGCTAGAAATAATGCTGGGTGTGCTGTCACTTCATACCTGTGTAAGGAACTGATGGCATAGTTTCTAGAGACCTTGGGGGCTAGAGATATGTGGAGAGAGAAGTTCAGAAATGTAGGGGGAACTGGCTCCTTAATAGGTTCTGAATTACCAGCTTGTCTCCTTAGAGACTGTTAAAATGGAATGAATTATCATCTTGTTCCTAGCTGGAGTTAATTTATTCTTGTGTATTTTCTAATATAGTCTAACCCATAGAACTTCTTCCATTTCCTTTTGCTGTTTTGTTTGGAAGTATGGGTGTACTCACTCATTATTTACTGTTTATGATGGTCTTTTGTGTAATCAGCATTTGGTGGAAAGAAGATAAACTGGTGAGTGCAAGGTAAGAATTACTTAAGAGTAACCAGGGAAGGCATTTGCCTAAACTTCTAAATGGTAAGTCTTACACCAAAGAGATTTAGTCTTGAAGAAGAGAGTGCCCAGGATTGTGCTCAATGAATTTTGTAAAGCCTTGTGACTTTACGATCTCATAATTGTTAAGTGCTTAACATAGTACCCAGATCATAAGAGATTCCTGCCTATGGAAAATCAATATAAATGCCTGTTCTCTTCCTTGTCCTTAGGTCTTGGCTACCCTTCTCCTCCACACCCCAGCTAGCATACAGATAGTCAGTCAGTCAGTCAGCTGGCATTTATTACTTAGCCACCTGACGTTTATTAAGTGCCTACTATGGACCAGGCAGTGAAAATATTTTTTAAAAAGCAAATATATAATTCCTTCCTCCTAGGAGGTCACATTCCAAAGCAGAGATGGAATATAAAAAAATGATACAAGTGTAAAGATGGCGCTCCATTGATCATTCCACCCACTTAAAAAGGAACCTTTTCTGGGTGAGAACACTTCTTGTGTCATCACTGGACTCTTCCACCTTTACCCAAGAACCCAGACTTTCTTGTCATGGTAAGATGTCCCTAGCCTTTGGCCCCTCCTGATTTGTGAATTCCTCCCAAGAGACTCTATCAGAGGAGCCTTGCTCACTTCCCTCCCTACTAGTTTAGTTTCTGACTTTCTGTGGTCTGCCATCTTGCCCTTCCATGCCTCTAAATGGTATCCTTTGATAGGTTGTCTTCTCTCATTCAGTGACAACCTCTTGAGATCTGAGACAGTCTTGCCTTTGTATTTGCTTCACTTGGCTAGTGACCAGCACCTAGTAGGCACTTAAGAAATACTTTAGCTAATCTAATCTTGACTCAATCAATCAAAGTCATTCTGGACTGGTCAGTATAAGCCCTCAAAATAAATCAAGAATCAATCAAAGCCTTGGTGGAGAGACTTGGCTGTTCTCTAACCAATTTGCATGAAAGGAAGACACTTTCCCTGAAATAACTTGAGAGATTCAAGGGATCTGAGAGCAAAGATGTTGGCACAAAAGTACTCTTCTTCCTCTCCTTTCACTCTCTTTTGACTATGAGTTAGGGCAGAGAAGGGACATATTGGGGAAGGTCATTGGCTCTGTGAAATTGGTATTTTTCCTTCATTCTCAAAGAAGACAATGACATCAGGGAGGTGATGCCATGGCATGCACATGAGTTGGATTGGAGTGAGGGGTATGAAGAGTGGTGATCTCCTAAGGCACCAGCTTCATCTTCTCCTCCAGAGCTATTATGTGTATGGGGTATCAGTGGTCGGATATGAATCAGGATGACTGGAGATGACCCTGGATTTGAGGCAGTCAGGGTTAAGTGACTTGCCCAAGGTCACACAGCTAGTAAGTCTCTGAAGCTGGATTTGAATTCAGATCTTTCTGACTCCAGGCTTGGTGCTCTGCCATTGAGCCACCTGGCTGCCCATTGACTCTGTGCCCCCCACCATTTAGAGCAGAAAACCCAGACTGAGAGATGTCTCAATAAAATTTAGCTCTTTCCCCAGCTTCCTTTCTAGGTTCCTATCTATTTGCAGACACTCTCACCACATAGTCTGTTGTTTCATCTCCCAAATTTTTCTAGAAAGCTGGTTTTTGCTACAATCACCCAAAGGATAGGAAGTAAACATAGATATATGTGGAGTTCAAGTTCTGCAGAAATATGAGAAAATATCCAAACTGGGGCTTTGAGAATTTGGGAGTAAAGTCATAACTTTTTTTCTAAAGTAAACTTTTGTAACACGAAGAGGAGGCAACTCCATACACCTTAGAGGTTATTCTATCACCCCCTAGTGTTAAAACAAGCTAATTATTGAAAGTAGCCATTAACACATCTCTCCAGTGTAAAGTGGAAGTCAATGGTAGAGGAAAAGAGCTACCAGGGAAGCTTGGAGTGGGGATCCAGGAAAGGTCTCCTGCAGAAGGGAGCATTTCAGTTGAGTCCTGACAAAAGCAAGGGAAAACAAGAAATGAAGATGAGGAAGGGGAGGATATAGAGTCAGGAGATGAAGTTCATGGAGGTAGAAAAGAGTAAGATGATTGTAAAGTTAGGAAAGGGCCAGGTTGGGTGGAGCTTTACAAACCCAACAGAGAATTTTATTTCATCCTGGAATTAATTGGGACCCACTGGTCCCTATTATTATTATTAGAGTGTCCTTTGGTATGATGTGTATGAGGTAACAGACTTAAGTTTCAATAAAATCATTTTGGCAACTGAATGGAATATTAACTGCAGTGGGGACAGATGAAGCTGGGAGACCAACCAGATGGACATTGCAATAGTCCAGGTACAACATAATGAGGAACCGCACCAGGGAGGTGACTGCGTGAGTGGAGAGAAGGGAATATAAGTGAGAAATTTCAGAAATATAGAAATGATAAGACTCATTAACAAATTGGCTAAGTTGAGTGAGTTAAAGAAAAGACTTGGGGCTGACAGAGGGGTAAATGAACCTAAGTGATTGGTAGGAAGGTGTACCTTTTTCAGCAACAGAAAAGTTCAGAAGTATGGGGAGAATTTTTGGGAAAAGATTTTACTTTGAACATGTTAAGTTTGAGATGTCCCACTGACAGTTGATGCAGGGTTGGAACTCAGGAGTGAGGTTAGAGTTGGACAAATATATTTGGGAATCATTCACTGAACTTATGGGACCCAATGAAGTCACCAAAGAGATACCATATAGGGAGAAGCAAGAGGGTGCCTGTCTCAGGGCTACTGCTTGCACTCTTCAAACCAAGATCCTGAATCACACCAAGATGGGGATTCTGTGCAACTGAGGATCCATATTCATATATTTAGAAAATCTTTAAAATCTCTCTCTCTCTCTCTCTCTCTCTCTCTCTCTCTCTCTCTGTTTCTCTATCTCTCTCTTTCCTTCTCTGTCTCTCTGTTTCTGATTCTCTCTGTCTCTGTCTCTGTCTCTGTCTCTGTCTCTCTGTCTCTCTGTTTCTGTTTATTCTCTCTCTCTCTCTCTCTCTCTCTCTCTCTCTCTCTCTCTCTCCCTCTGTCCCATTATTCTCATCCTCCAGATTAAGCTTCACAAGTCTGAGGTCTGATTTGGTCAGTCTGTTGCTCACAAGCCTTTTTTGGCTCCCATTGACTCCAGGACAAAGTTCATATATATATTTCTCTGGCCTTTCACAATATCCTCCCCAATACACCACCATTCTGGTTACCCTGACTTATTTATTACTAATTCCCTAAGACTCCTATCTTGGAGAATCAGAAACACTCAGAGTTGGAAGGAACATCTAGCATGACTGGCATCTGAACAAGAATTCCCTCCATAATGTCTTCTCCCTTGAAGAGCTCTGGTGCTGAGGAGCTCACTACCTTCCAAATCCACTTTTGGACAGTTATGATTGTTAGGAAATCTTTACCTTGAACCCAAATTAGCTTCTCTGTAGTTTTTTTTTTCTGTTCACTGCAGCTAAGCAGAACAAAACTAACCCATTTTCCTCATAGCAACTCTTCCAACAATGAACTCTCAAGTCCCTCTGAAATATTCTTTAGGCCAAACACCCTCAGCTTGCTCCAGTTGATAGATCTGTGCACTGGAATGCTGGGAAATGTTTGACAATAAGCTCTCTGGAAGCGGGGAAAATATGCACAATCCATTTTTTATGTTTAATAGGCATTAATATATTTTCTATGACTGCATGAAGCCTAATATCAGTCAATAAAAGAACAAACCAAACCTCAGTTTGTAGCATTTGCCAATTTTCAAGGTACGAATGAAAATTTAATAACTAGCTTTCTCCATCTGATGAACTTATCTAGTGTGATCTCAAGACCCTGTGGACACCACTGCAGCTGGAGTGCACACACATTGACCCAGTCTTCCAAATGTGGACTGATGAAGGGGAAATACAAAGATCAACTCCTTAATCCTGGACGTGAGAAAACTCAGTTTGGCAAATTTGGCATTGGGTTCTTTTGGCTACTCTGTCAATTGGCTTCAAAAAACGCCAACCCTTTTTCAGAAAAAAACTTTTGCTCAGACATTCCTCTCCCTTTTTGAAGTTGGGAAGTAGGCCACATTTCTTAGATTCAGCCAATATTCTTAGTGTTGATATCTTTGCTAATCTTTGATGGTAGCTAAGTCTCCTAGTTCTATGTCATCTGCAAGTATGATAAGCATGCTCTCTGCGCCTTTAAGTCACTGAGAAGCTGTTTAACAACATAGAGCTCTGGGAAGTTCACTAGAGATCTCTTTTTGAGTTGGTAATGAACCATTAAGGATGACTCTTTGACCATTCACCTTTGACCCTGCCTGCCAATTAAGCAGGTGTCCCCTACCCCCATCTTCTTCCATACCCTCTTCAGAATGCCCAAATCAGAAGACTTGAGTTAGAATCCCAACTCAGACACTTCAGATCTGTATGATATGTAGGAAATTGTTTTCTGCATCTTGTTTGTACAAAGTTTTCTCAATACTAATACCAGAGGGTATTTTTTCGTGAAAGAGACTCTCCACAAACTTTTTTATTCTATAGCAATATGAATTATTTTGACTTATCTCTCAAGACTCAGCTAAAATGCTCTACTTAGGAAGCCTTATCTGATCAAAACAGCCTGGAACAGTCTCTCAATTCAGCATGCTCACATCCACCTAACCCCTTATAGTCCTACATTGCTTGAAGTTACCCTGTGTTAGCACATAATAGGTTTTTGACATGTCAGGATTCCTTCTTTACTTTGAGTGATTCTGCTTCTTCCAATGGACCCTGAATGTTAATAGTAGCCCAACTATTTGATTTCCTCCAGGTTGGACTCTGGTTCAAAATGGCAAGTACCCAATGTGATCAATGATTGGGGGCTGTCGTGTCAGTGAAGGAGGACTAGAAGAGATATTTGAAATGACATGTCTCCTTTCTTCCTTTCTCCCATAGAACTTATGGATCCAAAGTCCTTAAATCATTGGGTTCCATCAGCTTGTTTCTAAAACATTTTTATAACTGTATTTCCATAGAAATGTTTTTCTTTGTAATTCTTTGTATTTTCTTTTATGCATTTGAAGACATCATTTTGAGAAAGGGTCCATAGGTTTCCCCAGACTGATTTCCCATGATGACCATGCAGATCACATAATGCAAATCCAGCTTTTAGATCATCCAGACCAACCTTAAGACTTTCCAGAGGAGGAAAGCTGAGGCTCCAAAATGGAAAATGACTTGGTCCTAAGTAATGGAGATAAAATTCAAACCCAGAATTTTCAAGTCCAAGTTTCTTCCTCCCATTAGGCTATGCTGTCTGATTTAAGACATTTTCTCAAGGGACTTTCTGGTGACATTTCTGTTCCATTGGAGATAGTGGTAGGGAGATATGGGGTCTCTGCCTGGGTGGGTGGAGGCACCATCATGTAGGGTTTGATGCACCTCAGCTCTGTCAATTCCCAGATTTCATTGCTTCCATTCCCTGGATCGGAGTTCTTTGGAAAGTTGATTTATGCTGTCCATACTCACATAAGAACTGAATGCTAAAAGAGAATGGTAGTCCATGTGTCTTGGGCTACTTTGTTTTTGATATTTTTAGAGGAGAACACACTATTTGATTCTTTCCTACAATTTCTTATAAATGAGGAGTCATTTCCTAATATTATGTCAATTACCTCGTCTTCATTTTTGAAGGCCTTTCTTCTAGAAGCTTTTGAACTTTGTTGTCTATTATAGAAACTGTGAAATTGAACCATTATGTGTCTTAGAATTTCAAGCACAGGGCTTTTCTCTAGAATTCAAGTTTGCTTCTTCCCAACCACCTGAGGTCTCAGAGTGGCTTGGGGGGGGGGGTGGGGAGAAACACTGAACGGGAGCTTTAAATGCTAAAGTCTGCCAATAGCAATTTAATTATCTCTTCTACATCTTAACTTTCTTCATCATGGTTTTGCTATAGCATGAGTTGGCATAAGAAATTAAATGGAAATGTGGAAGGAATTTTCCAGAAGCCATAGGTGACATGTGAAGACCAGTAGAAAAAAGAGAAAAACTTTAGAAACTCAGAAATACATAAAATACATGCATAATAATGCATAACATCAACTCACATTTTAAAATAAGGTACTATAAACATCTCATCAAAGATAAAGAAGAAATTCAGGCTTCTCTGGTATGACAGGAGGACCAAAAATTTTTATGGAAATTTTCCAGAATTCAGGATTTTTTTCAGGAAATTTTTCAGAATTCAGAATCCCCCTAACTCCCAAGATGTGGAAGAGTTAACTGTCTAAGCTTTTTGTCTTGTGTCATATCTTTGATATTACAATATTAGATTCAGTTTTAGTTACTCTATATCTGTTGTTGTCTTTCAGTCATTTCAGTTGTGTTCAACTCTCTGTGACCTCCTTTGGGGTTTTCTTGTCAGAGATTTTGGACTGGTTTGTCATTTCCTTCTCCAGTTCATTTTACAGATGAGGAAACTGAGGCAGAGTTGGGTGACTTGCCCAGGGTCATGCAGCTAAGAAGTGTCTGAGGCCAGACTGGAACTCAGGAAGATGAGTCTTCCTAATTCTAGGTCTGACACTCTGTCCACTGAGTCATCTAGCTGCCCTAGATTTGTCTGGCACAGAATTCCTTCTTTATTTTTATTTTATTTTTTGAGAATAGAGAAGCTTATAGAATTTAGTTACTTTAAGGTCACATCAGTTTATTCATTTATAGTCAGGGAGATACTAGTCAAGTTTAACAATCATCTTTTTTGGAGTAGGGACAATGTACCCACAAATGCACTTAAATTTAATCTGAATATTAACACCTTATTCAATCAAAACAAATGATAAAACAGTAACTCAAACTCTGATTTGTGGCTTCCGGGTTCCTGAGATGCAAAATCTCACACTAAAAATTTAATAATGGACTATTACAACCAGCTGGCTTGAGCTGGCTCCAGCCCAGCCTGGGGAGTAGGTTGATTCTGGAGACTAAATTCCATAGCAGAAAGTGAGTGACAGAAAATAGAAATGAAGATACTGAAGCAGAGAATGAGAAATAAATGAATGATTACCAAAAACCTTTCTTAAATGTTAACTATGTTTCAGGCATTATGCTGTGTTAATGGTCCAAATATAAATAAGCCAGCTAGTTCCAACCCCTAAGATGCTTAAATGCTAATAGAGTAAAACAAAACAGTGAGAGATGAAAGGGGGTGGTATAAGGAAATACATATCCACAGTGACCTGGTTTGGAGATGAGTGGGTATTCAATCCAAGTTAACAAATATTTATTAAGTCCCTACTATATGTTAGGCACTGTGCTAAGTGCTACAAGTAAGGCAAAAAACAGATAGTCCCTGTTGTCCCAAGTCTAAGCACTATACAAATGAGCTCTACATTGGCAGTCGGCTCAGAGGGAGAGGGGCAAAGATTAAGAGGGAACAGGAAAGATTGCTCATAGAAAGTAGGAATTTAGATGGCAGCATGGTTCTGAGCAAGACAAGGAGAGGACCAAGGCCTTTCTATCCCCAGGGTCTCAGGGGCAGGGTCAAAGATTTGGGTAGCAAAGAGACAAAAGAAACCATGAGGCAGAGAACAGGGGTCATATCCTCCTTCTGCCTGAAGGATATAGACAAAACTGTCCAGGGCAAGCAAGAAATCTAGGCCTTGCCCAAGAAAAGGCCAAAACCACACAAAGATTGGAGAAATTCTAAGAATTCCATAAGATTTCTAGTGATTTTATCTATTATATCACATTGCCTCTATGATTGCATGATTGATAGTAGTATATCCTTGTACTATATTTTGGAAAGAGAATTGGATTTGAGGTCAGAAGGCCTGAACTTGAATCCCTGTCCTGACACTTGGTAGCAATAGGGCCCTGGGAAAACTCACACGGCCTCCTTCAGCCTCAAAAATACCTCATAAAATCTGTATTATAAATACTATTTGGACTATACTTTTGAAGAGTCAGCATAGTATGGTGGAAATAACGCTGACCTAGAAGTCAGAATACCTAGAATAATAGTGTGTCTTCAACTTTCTGAGTCTGTTTTCACATCTATATAATTGGGCTACTAATATTTTCATAGCTCACAGAGTAGGCTAAGGACAATCTGGTTTTCATTAGAATCTTCTGAGTCATTGTTCATGGGCTCATGAAGTGACCCTGGGCTTAGAAAGATTATGGTAAGGTTTCCTGAACTCAGGGTCGTCCTACAGAACAGGAATGCTTTGGACCTGGAGGTATACAATGTGAGGAGCTTACTAGATCTGTTGGGGCCCAAGCTGTTCCCAAAGAGTTGTTTTGAGTTCTCTCCTCTGAGGTCAGTTAGCCCCCCCCCCCCCCCAGAGCTCCTGATCATAACGCCCATGCCACTAGAACAGTGATTAATTAGTCAGCAAATATTGTTTGAGTGCCTATACATCTAACAGTAAAAGCAAAAGTTAATTGGCCTATTTGTAGCTCCATCTCCAGTCTCTAAGCCTTTGCCTTAACTGATGCCGATCCCTGGAATTTTTCCCCTCATTGCCTCCTTTGTTTCTCTTTTTCCTCCAAGGCTCAGGTGAAACCCTACCTTCTGCAGTTGTGGTATTTCTCTTCTCCTACCCTCATGAATGAATGCATGAAAAACCAATTATGAAATGCTTACTATGTGCCAATCACTGTATTAATTAATGGGGTTATAAATGGGGTCATTGCCCAGAAGGAGCCTACCTTCTAATAGAGAGAGGAGTGTGGTTTGGACAGGGGAACCACAGAGATAGGAAAAAGAAGGCAATTGATTGATGTTCCCTTTCTGGAGATTAAGTTGAACAAAAGAAGCCAAGAGTAAAAATGATTCCAGTTTCTACATCTGAATATTCAAGAGTTAGAAAATAAGTAAGAGGAATGGGAAGGTCTAAACCAAAACCAGGAAGCCATATTTGACCTCATACGGGTCGCTGAGATTTGGTGTAATGAACTCCCACCGTGGCTATACCCTAGATGAGTTTACCTTCATCAAATGAAACAGTTTAGGCCAAAGGGAGAGGGGTAGGGTAGTATTTGACATTAAAATTATGGATGTATTCACATGAAAAAATCTAGGGGGAAGCATGGGGATGAAGATCAAGGAAGGGAGAAACAAGCAATTTTATCATTGCCCTGGACAGAAAGAGGAACGTGGGAACCAGATCACATTCCTTGCACAGAGGTATGATTTATTGGAGTGATGAGATTTCAAGTAGCCAGACCTCCGCTGGAACTCTCTGTCTCTATCTTTCTCTATGTCTCTTACTCTGTGTCTGTCTCTGTCTCTGTGTCTCTGTATGTCTCTTACTCTGTGTCTGTCTCTGTCTCTGTGTCTCTGTATGTCTCTGTGTATCTGTTTCTGTTCCTGTCTCTGTCTCTTTCTTTCTCTGCCTCTGTGTCTGTGTGTGTCTCTCTGTTTCTCTTTTTGTATCTCTGTATCTCTGTTTCTGTGTCTATGTCTTTCCCCAAGCAGCATAGCTAAATCATTTCTTACCTTGCATTTTCATCCTTCAATCAACATGGGAAAATCCTATTCTGGGTCTCAATCTAACTAACCCAGAGGAACTGATGACCAAGAAGAAAGAGGAGGGAACTTTGGAAGGATATAATAATTTCCCCCTAGAATTTGTGGTAGAAAAGGAGGGGAAATCCATTGCCAGAGGCACATGGATTCTAGATCTGGGGAAAGTTGATTTCCATGAAGGCATCAGGAGAAAGAGAAGATCACATGACCTAATATCTATAGGGCAATCAGCCTAGGAGAGCTGGAACAGTACAGAGACCAAAAGGTGCTCTTGGTTCCCTACCTCCTCTTGACAAAAGAGCATGGCCAGCGCCATCCCTCTCTGCTTGATGCCATTAGCTTAGGCTTCCCTGACTCCATTCTGTTCATCTGTCCTGACCTCAGTTACAGGTTCTCACCCTTTCTTTCTTTCTTTCCCTTCAAACTCCTCTTCACAGTCTACCTTCCACGATTAGATATTGCTTTGCATTAATCCCTTTCCCTATTCTACCCCATCTCTTATTGCCACTTTTCCAAATTCCCTCCTGTGTCCCTATTGAGTTGAATGTTATTTTGTACCCAGCTGTGTGTGCATTCTACTCCTCTGGGGTCAGTTCAGATGAGAGCAATGCTATCACATCTCCCTTATTTATAGACTGCTTGAGCACCCTTGATTATGTGAGCTATGTCCTCTCCCTTTCTTTCCTAGTGTATTCCTTTTTCTCTCCTTTTCTTTTTATTCTAAGATACTCAAAGAAGACTAAAACTACTTGTTGATCTCCCCGCTTTAAGTGTCACCCCACTTCATTCCATCTTCCACACAGAGGCCAAATTGATCTTACTGAAGTGCAGATCTTACCATGGCACTTCCCTATTCAAGTCTTTCTTAATCTACCTTAGTGATAATAATTTCTGAGATCATCTCCAATTTATTTTGTAGTGATAATTATATGTTGTTGTTTTTGCTGTCATTCAGTCATATCTGACTCTTCATATCCTCGTTTTGGATTTTCTTAGTAAAGATACTAGAATGGTTTTCCCTTTTCTTCTCCAGTTCCTTAAAGGGTGAAGTGACTTAATCCAGATGAATAATTTTCTGAACCCAGATTTGGACTCAGGAAGTTCAAAAACTCAGGAACTCCCTGATTCAAGTCTCTGTACTCTAATCACCAAGCTACCTGAATGTCCCTGTTTGCATGCTATCTTTCCCAATCAACTGTGAAGTCCTTGAGACCAGAAACCACTTTTGTCTTCCCCAGCACTTACCATGATGCCATTACATGGAAAGGTGCTTAAAAAATGCATGTGGACTTGATGATATTAAGATTCTGAAGGGATACTTGGATCTTCTACCCCAATAGAATCTAAGTATTTCATTCTTATTAATTCCTCTTCAATTGTCCACTTGTCTATCATTTTATGCTTCCCTTGACTTTCATGTTTGTATTTCAAAATTTCTACCCAGCTCTTAGCTTTTCATCAGATATGTTTAGCATCACTTTATTTCATCCAAAGATCATTTCCCCCTTGTATTTTGATACTCAGTTTTGTTGGCTAAATCCTTCTTGGTCATAAGTCTATTTTTCACCTCACGGAATAACATATTCCAAGTTCTTTGCTCCTTTATAGTGAGACCTGCTAAATCTTGTATCATTTTGACTTGGTACTTAAACACAGATACAGACATACATGCAAACACACACACACACACACACACACACACACACACACACACGCAATGCAGAAAAGAGCAAGATCTTTCTCTACAATATTCTCTAAACTTCTCTACTTTTCTGTCAACCATCTTTCCACTCTAGATATACCTTCACCTAAAGCTCACTGTCCTGATTGCTAACTTCTTACCCTTAATCACCATTTCATTAGTGACCTCACTTAGGATCACTTTAAGCTCCACATGCTCTCATCTCCATCTTCTTGCCAGTATCCTCTCACCTCTTCTTTCCAGTTTTTCTTTATCTCTTGTTTTCTCTGACTATAAGATACACCATTTCAAAACTGGAGTTGTTTTGTTTATTTGCATTTGTATCGATAACAAGACTCTGTCTAATATCCATCCATTCATCTCTCTCTTTTCTAATTGTCTCTTTCTCTCATTCTGTGGGTGTCTGTCTCTATCTCTCTAAAAGAAGATTGTTGCTTGGAGTGAATAGGATAATGATATTTGACTATAGAGAGAACATAGCTGCTCAATTCTGATCTGACTTCTTTTTTCTCTCTCAAGGAACTGAACCTTTGCACTGGAAAGGCCAGAAGAAAAATTTTTGACTAATACAAAATTGATACATAACATAAGGAAGGACCTAGGTATTTTTCTGAAGGCTTTTTTGCAAGGCAAATGGGTGTTAAATGGCTTGCCCAAGGCCACACAGCTAGGTAATTATTAAGTGTCTGAGGCTGAATTTGAACTCAGGGACTCCTGACTCCAGGGCTGGTGCTCTATCCACTGTGCCACCTAGCCACCCCCAACCTAGGTGTTTTTTAAGGAAATTGAGAAAACTGGCCATGGTAACTTTAAGTTGAGAAAGAACTGGCTAGTTATGATAGCTAAGCCACTGTCAGGGAAAGTTGAAAGATCATGAAGAATTGGAAAGGGGAACATGTCTGAAATGTCAACAAAGGAAAAAGATCAGAAGCTGCAAATATGGGCCGGTGAGTTTCCCCTTTGATTCCTGGGGAAATTCTTGGATGGTTCACTAAAGAGATGGTTCACAAACCTTTACAAAAGTATATAGTGACCACAGAGTCAGTCTGGGTGGCTTTAGCAAGAACAGGTCATGTCAGACAAGAGAACTGATTGTTTGAACTCAAAGAGTCTCCTTTAATGGTCCAATGATTTCTCAATCATTCAATCTAGGAAGTCTCCAGAGGAGTACCCTGGGCATTTGTGCTTGCCCTTGTGTTATTGAAAATCTTGATCAATTACTTAAATATCAGCATAGGTGACACATTTAATGACGGAGTCAGGAACTAAAAAGATAATGATAAATCAAAATCTTGAACTGAGCCTTAGAAGGTGAAATTGAAAGGAAATAAATATTACCTTATACATAGATTCAGAGATCAACCTCATAAATGCAAGATGGGAAAATGTGGACATAGACAGTAGCTGTTCTGAAAAAGAGCAGGAGCGTCAGTAAACAGCCAGCTCAGTGTGAATCAGCAGTATGATGTGCCTGTCAAGAAAGCTAAAATAATTCTGGCTTGTGTTAAAAGAAGCAGAGCTTCCAGGAAATAAGGAAACAACAGTTTCACTGTCCTCTGTCCTCTCAGACTTCATCTAGACTCTAGAGTGTTGTGTTCAGTTCTGAGGACCAGTTTTGAGGACATTAATAAGCTGAAGAGTGCCCAGAGGAACTAGAATGAGGAAGGACCTTAAATCCTTGTCATATGAGGATTAGAATTAAGATAGAAGACTAGGTAGGTGGCACCGTAGTGGGTAGAGGGCTGAGTTTAGCACCAGGAAGACTCATCTTCCTGATTCTGAATGTGGTCTCAGACACTGAATAGCTGTGACCCTGGGCAAGTCACTTTACCCTGTTTGCCTCAGTGTCCTCATCTGTTTAATGAGCTGAAAAAGGAAATGGCCAACCACTCCAGTCTCTTTGCCAAGAAAATCCAAATGGAGTCACAAAAAGTTGAACATGCCTGAAAACCACTGAATAACAAGACTAAAATGGATCTCTATACACTGGGCCTAGACAAGACAAGGGATGAAATAGATGCCATTAAGTGTTTGAAAAGATGTTATATGAAATATGGAAGAGTTTCATTCTGCTTGGCCCCTGGGGGCAGAACAGTGGGTGCAAATCACCAAAGGTTAAAATTGCGCTTGATATCAGAACAAACTTTGTAATAATTAAGGCTATCCAAAGTGAGTGAGCTGTCTGTGGCTTTCCTCATTGGAGAGAGTGAATGACTTGTCTAGTATGTTGCAGTTTTCTATCATGGATTGGGCTAGATGCTGGAGTCCCTTCCCATTCTAAAATTTGGTGATTCTGTATGTTTGCTCTCAGGTTATCCTCTGAGATTAGAAACAATTTAAAATCTTGATTAAATATTAGTCATGTATAGGATCCCGGGCTGAGCAGAGCAGGTGAAAAAATAAATAAGTCTTGGTCCTACCTCCCATTAACTCATAATCCATAAGGGTGAGCAGCACTGGAGAAAGACTCCTTTATATGAAATAACTAGGAGTAATGGACTTCATATAAATCATAAACGTTTGGAACTGGAACTTAGGTCAGAGAACTTGGGATCTTAGAGCTAGAGGAGACCTGATTTTGAATGTGGTCTCATGCACTTACTAGCTGTGACCCTGGGCAAGTCGCTTCCCTTGGTATCAGGCCCCTGGGGGAGGGGCGAGTTGCAGAGTTATTGCAAGAGGGCCAGCAATCCTTATTCAATTCCATAAATAAGCAAGCACTTTCTGCCAACTGAATAAATAATTATGTGCCCCATGCCATTAAGTATTCCTATTTTTGAAAGTATGTAGATGCTATTGTGACTAATAAAATGTATTTTCATTTAAAACACCACTAAGTGTATGGCTGCTTTTTTGTCATTATACATTTGATCAAGTGCCTTATCCAGATATCGCAACTAATCTGCTGTAGGGGGTCTGCACAAAAAAATTATGTTGAACAGGTAGTCTCCTAATAAGTATTTGTAAGAGATCACCATTAAAATAATTGCAGCATTTGAGTTGCCATTGGTCACAGGAGATAAAGGGGCAGAGAAATTCTACCCTGAGTACAATAGAAAATTTCAAATTAAATCCACATCCAGTTTGATGCTTGAAATCTACAATGCAATGATGAGAATAGGTGAGGGTTACAAGGAATAGATCTGAAATCCTGGTCAGGAAGAAGGAGTAAGAGAGGTCAAAGGCAGGTTCTGTTCTGAAGCATGGAGACTTTTATGTCATGATAACTCTCTTTGAGAAGGGAATCTGGAGGCACTAAATCCGATCAGCATCGCATAATATGAAAACTAACAGAAATGTATTATTATTATTATTATTATTAACGAATAGGAAAAAGACTAGTTATTGATGTGGGAGTTACCCCTCAGTCCACTGCCTTTTAAATACAATCAAACAATGAACTTTTTCAGAGAAAAGATAGGAATTAGTAAAAAGCCAGAAGAATAACGAGAAATAAGTTATGGGGTATAATTGAAACAACTCAATCCGGAACCATTTAAATAAGTAATTTCTAATCAAAATGAACAACGAATAATAGGAAAGTCATCAACACCAATTATAATAATTTTCTGGAGAAGTTTAACTAATGTAAATCAGTTGTGATAGAGTCCAAAAGAGCTCCCAAAATATTTTAGTCAACAAACTCTTGATTCACTTACCAAGCAGAGAGAGAGAGAAAGAGATGACGACCAAAGACAGCACTGGTTTTAAATATACAATTGTCAAATCTTAAAGAAGATGATGAATGATTATGATTTCCCTGAAAACAATTCTGCATCTTCTATTACTTTGTAATCTCCAAGAGATACATTAGGACTTATTTTCAGGGAATCTCTGGAGATAGGCAGTCATTCCTCTGGGAATGATTATTTCAATTATTCTTCTCTCTGCAAGCAAATTATTCATGACTTTATCAGGGTGAGTGCTCCCTGAATCCCAGGATAGCAGACTTCTCTGGCCACCTCGCAAAACAAGTGACAGCATTAAATTGACCCACCTTCTTATAACTGTGTGCACTAGGCTTTTTCTGTTTCAAGAACATAAATGCCTGAAACCTGTTCAATCTTATCTTTCTTGCCCTTAGCAATGATTAGAGGCGTGGTTTTCTTTCCATCCAGATGTTACCAAGTAGGCATTGTGTCGGTTGTCCAATTGGTCATTCGGCAATAAGTTGGGCATTTACAAATGCTTACATATACTTAATTATACTTTATTCATATGATCATTTATTTTAGGTATTAATGTCAATAATGATATTATTATTTAGAATTCAATATGTCCATCATGTGTAGCTGACAGTCTTAACTGGGGCTGATTTGGGGGGAGTAGGCCTTTATATTATGAGCTTCTTGAAAAATCATGTTAGGGCTTATTTTTCAGGGAAATTTGGTAAACTACAAACCCCTTGGGAATAGGCTCAGTTCTGACTTTTATGTTAGATTTATACAGTGCATTGGCACACTATAGGCATTTAACTTGTTGGTTTATCCATTGGTAAAAGAGGAAGAAATAGTAAAGGATAAAACCAGTTTAAGAAAAATTCAACAAGAGTTTCAACCAAGTAATAACATCCCATGAGGATTTGAAGATGAGAACCACCACACTTGGATTGACATCACAAACCTTCATGTTCTCATCAGACATCATAGAAAAAAACAGTACCAAAGAGAATAATGACAAAAGGCTTCATGTAGGTCAGAGAGCAATAAAGGAGCTATGGGCTAGAGGTGAGAGAGTGAAGAGATCTTTGAGTGATTGATTTAATGGGGTTTAAAAAAGAAGGAGATACCAAAGGTATGAAAACTATTTTGGACCATTATCATACCGAAAAGACGTAATTGAGTGGACAGCAACAAGTACAGACCCATATCCCTAAGTTGTCAGTTCGACAAAATATTTCTGAGACTCAGCTACACATGAGTTAAGAAAAAACTTCAATGGGACTATCAGTATGGAAGACACAGGCCTTTGCAAGTCATATTCTACAACAGACTATCTCATTTCTCAATAAATTGGAAAGATGTAGAGGATATATGATTCAACTTTTCTGATTATAAAGCTGATTATATGATGGCATTTGATTTGGTGCATTAAAACACAGCTTTCAAGTCACTCTGTCAACACTGTTTTCTCCCATCTAGTCATCAAACTCATTCAAGACTCAATAAAAGATAGAGCAATAGAAATAAACATATTAAACAAACCTTTCATCATAAAGGTCCCGTAAGTCATCAAACAGAGAGATGCATGCTCACCAGAGGTGCTTTCCATTGGGATGGGGGAAGAGTCCAGATGAAGGGAATTGTCCTATGGGTGGGAAAGTACTGAGGTTTGCATTGAAGATGACAGGCTGATTGAATCCCAAGCATCATAGAGCCTCCTAGAAGAGGTTGTTGTTGTCTGTCCATCATTTATGAAGAAGACCAGTGGCATCATATGGTTCCGTCTTAATATTTGTGTGAGTGGGCCTTAAGAAAAATAGAGTTATAGAAAATCTTCAGTCTCACTCTTTCAGAGTCATTCAAGGCCAGAGGCAGGACAAATGTCAGCATGACTGGGGATAAAGTGGATGACCTTGGCATTTTTGATATTTGATCTAGCTCCAAGAGCTCTCCACATTTGCTTCAGCCACCTCCATGGTCACTGGAATGAATCATTCTCATCTGCCCATTCTGTCAGAGGAAGTCTTGGGATACGCCTCCCTACAAGAGAAACATAATAATTCAAAAGGGTATGATTGGACTGCCACACAGGAAAGCCTAAGTGGATGAAGAATGTCTATTGTCCCGATTATGCCGTTAGCTGTGTGACATATAGCCCTTACTTGTCAGTTTGAATATCTGGAAGAGACAGAACAAGTGGGTAATGATACTGCTTGTGGAAACCTTGTACTTTCTTTATTGCTATTATTATTATTGTAGTCGTAGTAATAGTAGTTGCTGTCGATGAGCTCAGATGAGAATGACAGACTCTCACAATGGGAAGGAAACTCAGAAGCTCCTACTCCAGTACTGTACTAGACCAGTACAAAATGGACAATTTTGGACCCAAAATTAAGCAGGAGGGAAATAGTGGGTTGGATTGCCTTCAGGAAATTGTAACATTTAATGACTGAGCTTCTTCTGGGCCATTTATTAATTTTTTTTACTTTCCTTGTTTATTTTAAATTTAATAATCATCAATGAACACAAACATTTCCATATATAAAGAACAATAAAAAAGAACTCTGCAACATACACTTTCAGGTAGGAACCAGGAGCCAAAGATGTCACTGGGGAAAAATACAATAGGAAGACAGGGTGTACTGGTCATGTGATGAGGGCAAGGGATGACAAGTGGACATACAAAGTGCTCTGATTATATCCTTTCAATGTCACAAGAAAGTGACTCCCACTGCTTTGGCTAGGTGATGCAATGGATAGAGCACTGGCCCTGGAGTCAGGAGTACCTGAGTTCAAATCTGACCTCAGACGCTTAATAATTACCTAGCTGTGTGGCCTTAAGCAAGCCACTTAGCCCCGTTGACTTGCAAAACCCTAGAAAAAAGAATATGCAAGGTAGTAGACAGAGATGGGTTATAACCTATATATCCTGTTAGAGGGGATATCCAAACCTGAGGAAACCACAGAGCCATTTGAATGTTCAGGTCTGAGCAAGTCTCCAACCTTGAAAAGAGAGTAACCACTATTTCAAATCATAAAACAGATAATTCTAGAACTGGAAGAAATTTTTGAACATAAAATGTTGGAACTAGAAGGAACCTGGTATAGGGAGGAAAACACAATGAAGTGGGACCAAGGTATTTTAGCCAGGACAAAAACAAAGGAGTATAAAATACATATTTATTCCATTTCTGAACTAAGAGCTGATATGACTCCCCTCCTTCCCCGTTGACTTTGGGACAAAAGGCCAGAGGAGCTGAAGATCAGCTAACTGCAGTAGAGCCAAGAGCAACAGAGGACCCAAAGAGAGCAGAACAGTTATATAAAATCAGAAGCTACAGAATGATAGATAGATAGATAGATAGATAGATAGATAGATAGATAGACAGACAGGTATAGATAGATACAGATGGATAGCTAGCTACTAAAAGCAAGGGATAGCCCATATTGTTGCCAGATGGTATCACCTGATCCACTGAATCCAAAGGTTTTGCAGGGGAATATCAAGCTTTGGCATCATTGGTGAAATGAATGAATGAATGAAAAAAATGAATGAATGAATGAATGAATGAATGGGAAAAAAGCAATAAGTAGTTGCTTACTACACTGAAAACACTGCTAAATTCTGAGAACAAAAATAGAACAGAAAAACAGTTCTTATTCCCAAGGAGTTCACATTCTAATTAGGAAGGAAAAGCATAGAAAGGAAGATTCAGCTGCAGGGCAGATGGGAAATCCTGGTGGGCCTTAATGTTAAGAAGCAGAGAAGATGGAAAGACTCTGGGTCCTAAGGGTGCTTTGGCAGGCAATTGGCAAGAGTTGCAAAAGTACTAGGGTAAGGAAATTGGTAAAATCTGGTGATTCTTTGGTTACAGTGATGCCTTATTCTCATCAAAGCTATTTTTCTGGGAACCGGTATGATGAGATCTTGTAAACCTTGTACATCATCATCATCATCATCATCATCGTCATCCTCATCGTCAATCATCATCATTATTAGTGGTAGTAGTAGTAGTTGCTGTTCCTGTTACTGAGCACATAGAATAACAGACTCTCACAATGGGAAGGAAACTTAGAAACTCCTAGTCTATTCCCTGCCTCCCCCAAGGACCAAAGGAGGGGAAGGATGCAAAAACATTATGTAATCCCTAAAGCTTTCTCCAAAGTAAGGTATTACTTTTTCCAGTACTGAAATATCCTTCTCTGGGGAATCTATTTCCTTCCTTCGGGCCTTTTGGAGTTGCTGAAGGGCCAATCTAACAGACGTAATATTGTACAGTGACAAACCTGAAATTTATCAGATGCCAACTACCTTTAGAGCTCTAGGATAGATGCAGATTTAACACTGTAGATAAGACAAAGTCACTGTCCTCATGGAACTTATAGTCAAGTATCAAATAACCCAGTAAGCACTTAAGTACCTGCTAGATGCAAGGTATTATGGCAAATGCTGAAAAAAACTAAACATTCTATCCTGGAGGAGCTTACATTCTAGTGGGGCTAAGAAATAAGCATGGATTACTATAACATACAATATTTCATTGCAATGTAAGCAGGGCTAGCCTTGGCCACCTCTTGGAGCATGTGCAGATATTCTCTACCAGGTCCCAGTACAAGTGACTGCTTGCACTATTTGATCATGAAGAGTTTCCCAACACACTGATGAGGCAGAACTCAGTAAATATACAAAGAGTCCTTCTTTTGCTTTCCTGCATCTTTCTTTTTTTGGGGTAGGAAGAGAGTCAGAAGTCATTGAAACTACTTCCTGAGAGCCGTGTGAGAGAAACCACCCAAATAAGGGCACCTAGTCCCCTTTGTTCATCCAAATTTGTGCAGCTGTGAGCTTATGATGGCTCTTGTCTCTTTTGTGACTTTTCTTTCCTGGTTTGGGGGAGTGACCATCCTGAAAAAGAAGTGTCTCCATATGCCTTATGAGTTTTTCCATGTCAGAGGCTCTTGGGAGGTCTGTAGGACCACAAATGCAGGGTTTCCAGGTTGGAAATGCCGTATGTTGGCGATTGTCAGCAGCAAGAGTGGAGAGTTACTGAGGACAAGAGGATGTGGTGAGACAGTCATCCAAGGAAAGGAAATTTCAGGAGCTCACTCATCATGGTGGAGAAAGGAGTTGTCTAAGATCACCTCAAGAAAGGAATGAATATTAGTTTCAGCTTAACACCTCAAGCAGAATAGCCATAGGAAGACAGAAAGGAACTTGAACTCTGATGACTGGCAGAGAGAGTGAGACTGTGCAACTCAGCCTCACTTTAACCCAATTAACATACAAGTCATCATTGGTCTTCTTCAAAAGAAAGGATGGGCAACAACAAAGCTATCCCAGATGAGCATCTTGTCTAGCAATGAAATACCCATGGAGCTGTAAGGACTTCCAGAAGTACCAGCAACTATGAGGTTCCCTTGTAGATGAGAATCTTCACAGTGTACTTCACTTGTTGAATTCTTAGTTTAAATCAATCTTCCTATAAATGCTGTGTGTGTGTGTGTGTGTGTGTGTGTGTGTGTGTGTGTGTGTGTGCGTGTTTGTGGCAAAGTAAGCCCCGGGTGAAAACCTGGCTGTATGACCCTGGCCAATTCTCTAAGACAGAACTAACAGCTACAGTTTAGATGACCAGAGTTCACATTCCTACTTACTTGCTCTGTGATCTGGCAAAGTTACTTAACTTCTTTCAGGTTGTTTTCCCCCCATTTGCATAAAATGAGGGAATTGGACAAGATGACCTGTGAGGTCCCTTTTATATCTGGATCTTGTACTTTATACCCTCAAACAAGGCAATTCATGTCTCCAGCTTTAGTTTACAAAATCATGTCAAAAAAAAAAAGTTTGAATGAGATGGGTTGTGATGTGCCCCCTCCAGCTCCAGATGGGAGGTTGTTGTTTAGTTGTGCCCAGTTCTTTATGGTCCCATTTGGGGTTTTTTTGGCAAAGACAATGGAGATGTCATTTTTTCTCCTTCCCATTTTATAGATAAGTATGCTGAGGCAAACAGGGAGAACTGACTTACCCAGGGTCTCACAGCTTGGAAATGTCTGAAGCTGAATTTGAACTCACAAAGATAAGTCTTCTTGACTTATCCAGGTCCAGTGACACTTAGTTGCCCTGTCCAAGTGTGAGACCTCTGAGATTTTCCCTCCTTTCCTGTTCTAGAACTATGATTCTATGTGCAACCTTAGACAAAATGGGCCACGAGTTTCCTCTCTCAGAAAATACTAAAAAGTGTCTGAGGCCCCTTCCAGCTTTAGATTTGATCACCACAATGCTATTGGTCCTATTAAAAAAAGGAAAGATGAAAAATAGCAACAGATTCAGTTAGAAATTCAGGGTGGGGGTAAAGGAGGAGCTGCTGGATTTGCTGACAGTTTGCCACAAGGTTCTCCAAGAGAAGGAAAAGGGCTTGAAATCTCATAAGCCATTCCCCCATTTTACAGATGAGAAAATGGAGGCTGTGGATGTTTTAATATTAGCAGTATTCATTTCTCTGGCACTTCAAAGTTTACACTTTCCAAGGAATAATCCCTGGGAGGCAGTGCAGAGTGGTAATTCTCAGCCAGTGGTTGCCAAGCTAATCAAGCTGGGACTTGAACCCTGAGTCTAGGACTTCTGACTTAAATTCAACATTTTTTTTTCTTTTTAAATTGATATTTTATTGTAGATACATGTTATGAAAGTTTTGTCCACATTTATCCATATGCCTATCCACCCTCCCTACCCACCCCCTCCCCTCAGCAGTGAACAGTAAGGTTAATAGTATACATACACATTTTTGTTAAACATGTTTACAGATTAGTCATTTTTGGTATGAGCAGTTAGGATTAAGGGAAAGAAATGCATTAGCGATATTTTTTTTAAAAGGGGAATGTAGTGTTTGTTCATCAGATTCTGAAAGATTTTATTTGTTTTGTTTCATTTTTCTTCCTCTAGGGGATAACTAATATTATCCATAGCTCATCCAATAGATCTGCCCTGTTAGATCTGAACTGCTCTCTGAACTGCTGAGAGCAGCTGTATCCAGAAGGGTTGATCATCTCACAATGTTGTTGTTGATGTGTACATTGTTCTCTTGGCTCTAATCCCTTCACTCCGCATCATATCTCCTAAGTCATTCCATGGTTCTCTAGAGCCTGATCATTTATGGTTTCTTATAGAACAATCATATTCCATGTACCATAACTTGTTTAGCCATTCCCCAATTGATGGGCATCCCCTCAATTTCCAATACTTTACCACTACAAAAAGAGCTGCTAGGAATATTTTGGGACATGTAGGTATTTTTCCATTTATTTTTAAGTTTATTTATTTTTTATTAAAGATATTTGAGTTTTACAATTTCCCCCCAATCTTACTTCCCTCCCTGCCATGGAAAGCAATCTGTCAGTCTTTACTATGTTTCTATGTTGTACATTGATCCAAATTGAGTGTGATGAGAGAGAAATCATATCCTTAAGGAAGAAACAAAAAGTCTAAGAGATAGCAAGATCAGACAATAAGATATCTGTTTTTTTTTTTTATAAATTAAAGGAAATAGTCTTTGAACTTTGTTCAAACTCCACAGTTCTTTCTCTGGATACAGATGGCACTCTCCTTTGCAGACAGTCCCAAATTGTCCTGATTGCTGCACTGATGGAATGAACGAGTCCTTCAAGGTTGAACGTCACCCCCGTGTTGCTGTTAGGGTATACAGTGTTTTTCTGGTTCTGCTCATCTCACTCAGCATCAGTTCATGCAAATCTGTCCAGGCTTCCCTGAATCCCATCCCTCCTGGTTGCTAATAGAACAATAGTGTTCCATAACATACATAGACCACGGTTTGCTAAGCCATTCCCCAATTGAAGGACATTTACTTGATTTCCAAATCTTTGCCACCACAAACAGGGCTGCTATAAATATTTTTGTACAAGTGATGTTTTTACCCTTTTTCATCATCTCTTCAGGGTATAGATCCAGTAGTGGTACTGCTGGGGCAAAGGGTATGCACATTTTTGTTGCCCTTTGGGAGTAGTTCCAAATTTCTCTCCAGAAAGGTTGGATGAGTTCACAACTCCACCAACAGTGCAATAATGTCCCAGATTTCCCACATCCCTTCCAACAATGATCATTATTGTTTCTGGCCATATTGGCCAATCTGAGTGGTGTGAGGTGGTACCTCAGAGAAGCTTTTATTTGCATTTCTCTAATAATTAATCATTTAGAGCAATTTTTCATATAGCTATGGATTGCTTTGATCTTCTCATCTGTAAATTGCCTTTGCATATCCTTTGACCATCCGTCAATTGGAGAATGGCTTTTTGTTTTAAAAATATGACTCAGTTCTCTATATATTTTAGAAATGAGTCCTTTGTCAGAATCATTAGTTGTAAAGATTGTTTCCCAATTTACTCCATTTCTTTTGATCTTGGTTACAGTGGTTTTATCTGTGCAAAAGCTTTTTAATTTAATGTAATCGAAATCGTCTAGTTGTTTTGGAGATGTTCTCCAGCTCTTCCTTAGTCATAAACTGCTCCCCTTTCTGGGAGGTAAACTATCTGACAGGTAGACTAGTCCTTGATCTTCTAATTTGCTTATAATATTGTTTTTTATGTCTAAATCCTGTATCCATTTGGATCTTATCTTGGTAAAGGGTGTGCGGTGTTGGTCTAATCTAAGTTTTTTCCATACTAACTTGCAATTTTCCCAGCAGTTTTTATCAAAGAGAGAGTTTTTATCCCAATAGCTGGACTCTTTGGGTTTATCAAACAGCAGATTACTATAATCATCTCCTAATCTATTCCACTGATTCACCAATCTGTTTCTTAGCCAATACCAAACAGTTTTGATGACTGATGCTTTATAATATAATTTTTGATTGGGTAGGGCTAAGCCCCCTTCTTTTGTACATTTTTCATTAAGTTCCTGGAAATTCTTGACTTTTTATTTCTCCATATGAATTTACTTACATTTTTTTTTCTAACTCATTAAAGTAATTTTTTGGAATTTTGATTGGTAGGGCACTAAACAGGTAGTTAATTTTGGTAGCATTTAACTAGCAGTTCCTCCTTGCTTCCCTCAATCTTACCTCCCCAATGTACCCCCAAAACTCCTTCCTTCTCTTCATGATTTTAGTTATGTTTATTAGATCAAGCTTGTAATCTCAACTTGCATTTATGAGTCAGATAAGAAAACATATGATATGCCTAATTTAATTGCTATTGTATTTTTCAAAGAGAGAAGGCAACCATGGAACTAGTTTTTTCTCTTGCTCACTCATGCTGACTCAAAAGTATATCTGAACTGAACTCACCAGGTAGATTCATCTGTCTAATAAGAGAAGGGCCATTTTACATTTGAATGTGAAAAAAATATGATAAATCATTACTTCTGAGAGAAATCTCCCAGTGGTGGGGTCAGAGAGCCTTTCGACAGATAGAAGTCTGGTTGCCTTTGGAGTCCTCTGATTCTCTCTGCCCCTAAGTACAATCTGGACTAGGTGGTCCCAAGAGTTGTGATCTGCTCTCTGGAGGAGCTGACTTGGGGAATTTGGAAGACTGGTCCTTAGTGCTTGCCATTTTCTGGAAGCAATTCTAAACAGTCTTTACTTGCCTCCTGCTCAAATTCTAAGAGTGGTTGTAATATTCTCAAAGTAGTAATCATTGGTGTACCAAAAAGAGCAAATGTTAGGAACTTAGGAATACAGATGCTGCTCTGTACTGGGTCTCTTAAGTGACCTTGGACAAGTCATACTTCTCTGGGTCTCAGTTTCTTCCCCTGGGTTGGATTGCATGACTCTGAGATCCCTTTCTATTCTGTATCCACCCTACTATCTTTGACCTTATAGCAATCATTTCATTTGCTGGGGCCTCAATTTGTATTTTAACAAACTCATTTTAGAGCTCTCTTGTTCTAAATTAGTGGTGCCAAACTCAAATTGACACAGGGTCACTCAATCATACATAGGGATCCCCAGAGGCCACATATTGACTTAGAAAATAACACTAATAAGATCTGTTTTATTGTATTTTTATATATTTTGTTAAATATTTATTTTCCAATTACATTGCAGTCAGGTTCAGGATATTCTTGGATGTGTTAAGGGGCTAGTCAGTGGGTTTGATACTTCTGCCCTTGGTTTATGATGCTATCTATGCATGACCTTCAAGCCCTCAGCTCCTCAATTTTCTTCCACCTTTGAACTAGCTACATTTACCTCCTTTTCTTGTCTGGCAGTCAACTCTCTGCTGTTCTATTCTCAAGTCCCTGGCCCTTTTACCATCTTACTGTCAAGTCTCAGTCTTAGATCACTCCTACTATTTGCTCTTCTGACCTCCGGTCTTCCATCTCCACTTGACTTTCATACCTCTCAAACTGGATGACAAATAGACGTCTTAAACTCAACATGTCTCAAACTGAACTCATTAGCATTTTCCCTAAGTCTCCCCCCAACTACTTCCCTAATTCTGTAGAAGGCAACACCATCTTCCCAATCCCTCAGGTGTGCAATTTAGGAGTCATCTTTACTATCTCTTCCTCCCCTTCCCCCACCCCAATCCAAGCTGTTACTGTTGTCTGTCATTCTCACCTTGGCAGCGCCTCTGAAATAAGTATCCCCCCCCACACTCCTCCTCTGCCATGGCCGCCTACCTTGGTACAGGCCTTCAGCACCTCCTTTCTATACTATCGCAATAACTTCTGGGGGATTCATTTCAGTCCATCCTCATTTCAGCTACCACAGTAATTTTCCTAATGTATAAATTTGATCATATCACCTCACTACTCAGTCAACTCCAGTGACTCCCTATTGCCTCCAGGAACAAATATAAAATACTCTGGCATTCAAAGTCCTCCCTCCTTTCCCAGGTTTCTTAGACCCTCATTCCCTACATGTATCCTTCTACTCAGTAACAGCCTCCTGGCTGTTCTACCCATGAGTCCCTCCATATCCCAACTTGGGCCTTTTCTCTGACTCTTTCTGAGATCTGGAATGCTCTCCCTCCTCATGTCCATCTCCTCACCCTTTTGGCTTCCATCAGGTTCCAGCTAAAATTCCACCTTCTCCAGAAAGCCTTTCTCAATCCCTCTTAATTCTCATGCCTTCCTTCTGGTGATTATTTCAGATGGCTCCTGTCTATAGCTTGCTTCTATATGTTTGCTTGATCTCTTCCCTACTAGCTTGTGAAGTACTGGAGGGCAGAGACTGTCTTTTGCTTCTTTCTAGCACTTAGCACAGGATCTGGCAGACAGTAGACAATAAATGCTTACTGACTGACCTGGTATAAGCACTTCACCTACTTGAACCTCACTTTTCCCCTCTGTATAATGGGTAAGTTGGCCTAGGTGACCTCTGTTGCCCCTTCCTGCTCAGGATCTACATTCCTGTCTCTATGGATCTTGGTTTCCTTATTAGTAAAAGGATCAATGGGCTTCAGGAGCTTCTTTCCAGCTCTACTTTTGTAAGCTATGATCCTGTACCTGGTTTTTCTAAAAAAAAAAAGACAGGCATGAAGGAGAAATTTCCCATAATCTGTATATTGGCCACTGGCCAAGCTAGGGCATTCTGGGGTCACAGCTCAGAATTCAGGGAAGTTGCCAGAGGAACCAGGAGGTGGCAAGCCCCTGACTAACTAGCGAGTGGGTTAAGGAGGGGACAAGGAGACAGGGTCTTGATGTTCTGTTCATGTTGAAGGTAATTAATAATTTGCTCTCACAGAAAGCATCCTTAAGCTGCAATTTGCAGACAATGAGCTATTTAGGCAGCAGCTTCCGCATGATTAAGAGATTTAAAAGCTGAAGAAAACATTAATTTAGCTACACAAATGTCAATAGCCCCACTATGACTCATTGCTGGGGTCCCAAGACCACCCAGCTCCACAGACAGAAGCAGACACATAAAATAATTCCCCAAGCACATCTCCCAAATGGAAATCTGCACCAGAAACTTCATCTTCATTGCAACAAAATGGGTAATTAAGGCCAGCCAGCTCTCACTTTTCTCTCATTCTAGGAATGGAGGTTGAGTCTGGATAATTGAAATCCACTGATAAATCCAGACATCACAATTCCACCAAGGGTTTTTTCCACTTCTCACCAATTACTATACAAAAAGCTAAATGGACTGATTTGATTCTTTTCACCTTCTTGGCCTTAACAAGCCAGGAAAGGACCCAGAAGGCCAGACAGGGGAGGCATTGTATATCAGCAGCACACCCAATATAATTACCAGCCCTGATTCATTGTAGAGGGGACTTGAGAGAAGCACTTGAACACCAGAAGCCTCAAGGCAACGTTTGCAATTTGGGGGGAAGACAAAGGCAAGTGACACTGACTGGCTGAGGGAATATTGTAGGTTCTAGGGTCAGTCATAGCCAAGTCTTGTTCCTGTCCTTGTCTCAAGAGTTCATATGAAGAGAAAAACCCTTCCTGACCAAGATCACAGGAACAAGTTGGAGCAGGGAAGAGTCTTGGGACAAATTATCAGGCCTGGAAGAGACTGCAGAATATTCAACACTGAAGCTGAGAGGGTCCCCCAAAAACAAAATCTTAGAGTCCAGAGAGACCTTAGAACAAAGGTTCTTAACCTGCACTTTGTGGATAGATTTCAGGGGTTTTATCCTATTGAATGTGAAAACAAATCCCATCTTTATTTTCATGAGTCTTATACTGAAATTTAACATGTCCTTCAAAGAGTGAAAAATAGAGTTCAGAAAAGATGTCCATGCGTTTTACCAGACTCCCGAAGGGGTCTGTGATATTCAAAGGGTTAAGAGTTCCTGCTGAGAGTCGAGAATGCCAAGAACTGGGAGAGGGGCCTTGGAACAGAGACTATGGAATACTAGAGCTAGAAAATACAGTATATGGGGAGGCTAGGTGGCGTAGTGGATAAAGCACTGGCCTTGGAGTCAGGAGTACCTGAGTTCAAATCTGACCTCAGACACTTAATGATTACCAAGCTGTGTGGCCTTGGGCAAGCCACTAAACCCCATTGGCCTTGCAAAAAAAACCCTAAAAAGAAAGAAAATGCAGTATCATGATTCATTCTCCTAATTTTGTAAATGAGGAAAGTAGGGCTTAGAGAGGGAACGTGACTGAGTCCCAGTTAGAAAATCAGGTCAGTAGCAGACCCGGGACTAGAACTCTGGACTCTTGATTCATATCCTACAGAGTGCAAAGAAGGACAAAATGCTGATAACCAAGGGAGTTCCGCAGGGATATGGGCATGGAACAGGAACAGGAACAGGAACAGAAAAGCACACCCCGAATTTCTGGAAAGTGGGAGATAAACATTTCTATGAAGCCTTATAGAAATGAGCTCATTTGATCCTCACAGTGGTCCTATGAAGCAGCTGGTATTAGTATCCTTATTTGACAATTGAGGAAACAGTCTTAGGAAGGCTAAATGATTTGTCCAGGATGCCACAACGAGGAAGTATCTGAGGCAGGATTTGAACTCAGGTCTTCCTCACTCCACATCTAACACTCTTGTCATTGCAGGGCCACCTAGCTACCTCTGAGCTGAGGATTGGAGCTTGAGTTCTGGACTTGAGGTCAAGAGAAATGTGGTTGAGTTAAAACTCTACTCCTTGTGTTCTCCCTCCTTGTCTCAGTTTCTCACCTGTAAAAAGGAGCAGAGACAAAGGAGAGATAATGGCAAGCAACTTAATCCCCTCTTCTTCATTCTTGGTGACAGAGGATGGCTCACTGGGGAGGGGAGGGACCTGTTTTGAAGCAATGAGGTTGCAAAAATAAAGTATATCAATAAATTTAAAAAAGTTAAACATAAAGCCCAACTCTGTATAATTATGCTAATTGGCCCTAGAGAAGAGAGGAAAAACTGAACCTCACTGTCTGATCAGCATATTCTGTCACACTTGGTCGGCATCTTGGTTTGTAATAAACTCCTATGTCTCCCTCTTTCATTTGTATTCTGTGCTACAATGGGTGGCCCACTGGTTAGGGAGTGGGGAAGGGAGGGACCTATTTGGCAACAACAGTGATGCAAAAGTAAAAAAAAAATGGCAATACAATTTAATTTGTCAAAAATGAATGGGTTAAATTAAGACCCTTTCTGATTCTATTGTGCCATGATCCCTTATTACTTGGCCTTCCTACCCCCCAGCTGAATATATTGAATATGATCTCTAAGGTGTCTTCCCATATCTCAGGTTGATGCATCTAGAGCAGAAGCAACTTTAAATTAGGAAGCAAATAGAGGATTTGGGAGGACCAGAGAAGGACTTTGGTTTAAGAATCAAGTGGACTTAGGAGTCTGAATATAAGTTGAGCGAGGACGCTTCCCTCCAAGTAAGATTCTGGATCAATTTGCTTCTCTTTAAAATGTTGTTGTCTAACTCTTTTCTAAGGTCTCTTCCAATTCTGCCTTTGATGAAGTTGTACATCTGGGAGTCTCAGCTCAGCTACTGCCTGGCTATCTGGATTGGAACAAGTCACTTCTGAGGTGGGGGTGAGGGCATGGGATAGGAGCATTCTGTTTCCTCTTCTGTTAAATGGAGAAAGTAACATTTCTGTTGTCTCCTTCATGACCCTGGGATCTTTGTCTCCTCCCTTTTTCTGTGGGATTAAAAAAAACTCCAATAAATCACCTCAAACCACCCTCAGTGACTGTACCTGCTTTGTATGTCCTTTTTTTTGCTCACCAACAGAGCTATTTAGTGTACATTTAATGTAAAGGCAGATACTTGGAAACACTCATTTGTTTGGGGGGGGGGGGCAGAGGTGTACTGACAAGAATTCCAACAATAGGGGAACAGGTAAGTTCGAGTCCAGAGGGAGAAGCTTACAATAATACGCTCAGAGAGTGTTCGAACTGGAAGGGACCTCTGGGGTGAACTAATCCAACCCCCTCATTTCATAGAATACCAGAGTGAAATGAGAGGAGTTTGAACAAAGGAAGAACCAATTGGGGAAAGAGCAGGGAAAGTAGGAGAGGAAACCCAGGAGAAATGGAGTGAGGACTGGAAAAGACTGAGTTAGTCAGAAGCTAAGCCAGGCCAGAAGCTAAGGGGAGGAATGCAAGGAGTGGGCTAGGCTAGCTGGTAGGGGATGGAAAAAGGATGGGGAGGAACCAACACAGACACTGTTACAATTGAAAGGGAACTTCAAGATCAGCTAGGCCAAAGAACATTCTTTACTGCTGAGGAAACTGAGACCTAGGAATATGAAATTACTTGCCCAGGGTCACATAAATGGCAAGTTGCAGGGCCAGAATTTGAAATCCAAATTCAAGTCACCCCAGTGTCTCTATTTATGATGAAATAGACTCATGAAATGGCTACTGTGGAAGGGACCTCAGAAGCCATCTAATCCAACCCTCTCATTTTACAGAGGAGGAAACCGAGACTCAGGGAGGTCAAGTGACTTGACCAAGGTCTCACATAAGATCACATTGGAAGAGCTGGAAGGGACCTCAGAGGTCGGCTAGTCTAACTCCCTCATATTGCAGAGGGGGAAACTGAGACCCAGGGAAGTAAAAATACTTGCCTAGGGTCACACAGGTGTTAAGTGACAGAGCCAGCATTCAACTTCATGTCTTCCAACTCTGAATTCAGGCTTCTCTCAACTGCATGATACTGTCTCTATATTTGAAAGACTCTAAAAGATTCACTTTGGAAATGACCTTAGAGATTCTCCAGCCAATGTGGAGTCATTATCCATAGAAGACAATAGAAGAAATGATTTGCTCAAAATCACACAAGAAAAAGTAACATAAGAACAAAGTCCCCTATATTCTTCAAAAGATGTATAGCAGTACTTTTCATGATAGCTAAGTGCTGGAAACAAAGTAGATACCCACTGATTGAGGAAAGGCTAAACAAATTGTGATCTATGATTGCAACAGAGCATTTTGTAAGAAAATTACGTGTGTGATAAGTGCAAAGAAGTAAGAAAAGATGCAAATGAACTGATGAAGAGCAAAGTAAGCAGAACCAAGAAAAAAAATACACACAGTGACTTTAACCATGTTAATAGAAAGAACAACAAATAGCAAAAGGGAATGTAAATAAATTATAAAAATCAAGCAAGACTTGAATGGAGAGATAGAAGAAAACACCATCAAACTACCCCTTCATGAAGGTAGAGATTCACAAATCCACCTCACACATATTAGTTTTAAAACTTTTCAATATACAGATTTTTTTCTCATTAAAATATTAGTTTTACATCTGATAAATCTCTGGGAGGAGGAGGCTCCAGAAATAACTATGGATAATGTAAAAAAGAAGACTAATAAAAATTTGTTTAAATATAAATCAAACAACTCATGATTTGGGGAGCAGAGAGAAAACTAAGATTAGAAATATTGGTTTGGAGACTCAGGCATTGTGATAAGGTATAGATTAAACTATGGCAAGACAGAGCAAAGAAAAAATCATTGAAAGGTGGAGGCATTGAAACAGAAATATAAATCAAGCTGCTCGGTGAAATTTCAAGATCTGGAAGCACAAAGGAAGGATGATCCCAAGCTGGGGCCAGAAGAACCAGGAGCCTAGTGACTACAAAAATAGAGTATGTGGGACTGGATCATAGTAGAGAAGGGACAGGCATCTGAGAGTAGAAGACTTAGGTTGTCGTCAGTAGGCACCTATCTTACTCGAGGACTGGAGACAATCTCTACAATAGGAAGAAGCAGTCTGTTTTTTAGGGTCTTTCTTAGGATACCCTCAAGGCAGGCTGAAATAGGTCTCAGACAAGGCTCTTGGTATCATGACTACCACCCCATCTGATCAACTTTTCATTCTCTACCCACCATGGTTCCTCATCGTGCTACTGCATGATGATGATGATGATGTCCTCACCAGGAAGCTCCTGCAGTATCCAGACATGGTGGGAAATGAAGCCTGCTGGGGGGTTACTTTTCTAAACAGGTTCCTGTGTGTATGTCTTATTCCCTCTTCCTAGACTTTAAGATGGCCTGGGGGCAGGGACTTGTTTTACTAAAACTTCATGAGCCAAATTCCACATCTTCTAACCCACTGCATAACAGAATTGCCCATACAAAATAAACCTTCAATCAATGATTGTTGAAGTGTCACTGAATATCGCTTGGCAAGATGGTTACACAAACTAGGACTTGGAAATCTTTTTATTACTACAATTCTTTTTCATAAAAATATTTTCTTTTTGAAAATGCATTTTTAATGACTCCAAACTTTTTTTTTCTCACTTCCATGCAAAGATAGTTGTCAACATTTATCCTTTTGCCAGTTTTTGAGTTCCACATTTTTCCACCACCCCATCCCCATGGCAGTAAACAATCTGATAGAGGTTCTACACATAAAATCGCATTTAACATATTTTTGCATTAGTCAAGCTGTGAACAATGAACTAGAACTAAGGGGAAAGAACATGAGAAAAGGTAAAAGCATAAAAGAAGCTTTAAAAAGTGAACATAGCTTGCTTTGCTCTCCATTCAGATGCCATAGTTTTGTCTCTGGATGTGGATGGCAATTTTCTTAATAGGTCTCTCAGGATTGTACATAATCACTTAATTGCTGAAAGGAATTCTGAGGATCATAGTTGATCAACTCACAAAGTTGCTGTTACTGTGTCCTGTGTTCTCCAGGTTCTGCTCTCTTCACACAGCATCAGTTCATGTTAAGTCCTTGCAGGCTTGTCCCAAGTCAGACCCTCATGATTTCTTACAGAGCAATAGCATTATGTAACATTCATATACCACAGCTTATTCAGCCAGCCCCACTTGATGGGCATCCTCTCCATTTCCATATCTGTCTCTACAAAAAGAGCTGCTTTAAATATTTTTGTGTATGTGAGACTTTTCCCCTTTTTGATGAACTCTTTGGGATATAGAGTAAGCAGTGCTATATGCTGGATCAAAAGGTATGCTCAGTTTTGTTACCCTTAGGGTACAGTTCCAAATTGCTCTCCAGAGCGGTTGGATCAGTTCACAACTCCACCAATGATGCATTAGTGTTCCAGTTTTCCCATATGCCCTCCAATATTGATCATTTTCCTTTTTTGTCATTTTAATTAATCTGTTGAGTAATTAATAATGATTTGGAGCATTTTTATATGACTGTAGGTAGTTTTAATTTCTTCATCTGAAAACTACCTGTTCATGTCCTTTGATCATTTATCAATTGGAGAATGACTTGTATTCTTATAAATTTGACTCAGTTCTCTATATATTTTAGAAATGATTACTTTATCAAAAATTAGCTGTAAAAACCATTTCCTATCTTTATGATTTCTTCTAATCTAGGTTGCATTGGTTTTATTTGTACAAAATCTTTTTAATTTAATGTAGCCAAAATTATCCACTTTGAAATTTATTATGTTTTCTATCTCTTCTTTGGTCATAAACTTCTCCCCATTCCATAGATTTGACAGATAGACTATTTTTTGTTCTCCCTTTGATATCATCTTTTATGTCTAAATCTTGTACCTGTTGTGAACCTATTTTGATATTGGATGTGAATGCTAGTCTGTGCCTAATTTCTGCCATATTATTTTCCAGTTTTCCCAGCAGTTTTGGTTAAATAGTGAGTTCTTATCCCAGAAGCTGGGGTCTTTGGGTTTATTAAACAGTAGATTACCAGTAGATTTACAAATGTTTCTTTTGTACCTAGTCTATTCCACCTATCCACTTCTCTATTTCTTCGCCAGTATCAGACAGTTTTGATGCCTGTTGCTTTATAATATAGTTTTAAATCTGGCATGACTAGATATAGAAGTATTTTCTAAGAGGTAGCACAATGTGGGGGAAAGGGTGGAACTTGGGGTCAGGAGAAAATTGAGATTGCCTCCTATCTCAGACACTTATTTCTGACCATAGACAAATCATTAAATTTTGCTACACCTCAGGTTCCTTATCTGTAAAATAGAAATAATGATATCTGTGGTATCTACCTCTCAGGCAGGGCTATTATAAGGTTCAAATGAGAGAATGAATGTAACACACTCTGTAAAATGTGTTGACTTGCTGTAATAATAGTCTTTGACTTGTGTAAGAGACATGAACTTGTGCAAAGAACTTTGTTCACATGAAATTAATTCTTAAGAAAAATCACTTGAGTTGAATAATCAATATTTCTATTAATAATGAGAAAAAAAAAGAAATCAGGTTGATCACTGGATCGTGGGAAAAGCCATTTTACAGTTTCAAAAGGATGTATTGGCTAGGTGGGAGCAGTCATTGAATTAGAGAAAGAATTTTAACTGAAAATTAGCTTTGAGGGCAAGGAATAAATTGGCCATGGGAACTGGGCTGAACTTTGGATGTGAAATCCGGGGAGCATGCTAGAAGCTGTTCATTGAAAGAAGAGGAGATGAAGTAGTAAATTGACAATAGCAACCAAGCTGATTTTGGGGGGTTTTTCCTGGAAGATTATTGGAAGACCTATTGGAAACTGACTACTTATTGAATTAGGGGAGCCAGAGCAAAGTCTCAATAAAATTATTTGTCAGATTATGAATGCATTCATTTTAGGAATAGAAATCTGGTTAATAGTGTGATTGAGGGACATTAGGCTGTTGGTTGGATTGGAATCTAGAAAATGAATGGAAGAAAAATCTGGCTATTCTTTGTATTTGGAGAGAATCATTGAATCTTAATACATTGAAATTGAACTGTTTGTTGGACCAAGGTGGTAGTGAGTGAACCAGAGCTACAAATTAGGCTATTCATTAAATTAAGAAGCAGGAATTGGTCTGGAGATAGAAATGATGCTATTTGCTACATTGGGGAGGGATGACAGATAGTGAATTCAGAATAGAACTCTGTTCTAGAGTTAATGGGGAGCAGGGGGATGTTAAAATTAAAAAAAATTAAGGGGGCAGTTGGTGGCACAGTGGATAGAGCACCAGCCCTGGAGTCAGAAGGACCTGAGTTCAGATCCAGCCTCAGATACTTAATAATTGTCTAGCTGTGTGACCTTACACAAGTCACTTAAACCCATTACCTTATATAAATATTTTTTTAAAAATTAAATTAAATTAAAAAATTAAAAATGTATTAATATGTAGTCAGTCATTGAATTGGGCCCACAAAGATTTGAAATAGGCATTAAAATCAAGCTAGTCATTGCATTGTGGGAGCAGATATTTAACTGGGGATAGAAATCAAGTTACACATTGGGTCTGAGCAACATGGGATATATTAGGAATATAAACCCTATATAATCATACATAGCAATAATAATATATCATAATATATATATAATTATTATATTGCAATTATCACCATAATAACATGGTGTGGATGATTATATTATAGTTATTAACATCATATAGACTATATGATTATGTCGTTATTATTAACATCACATAAACTATAATGATTATATTCTCGCTATTAGCATAATAATATAGACTATAATGATTATACTGTAGTTATTGTTAACATAATAATATAGTATACAATCCAGTGGTTTGGGGGAGCGGATGGTAAACTAAGGCAGATTAGTCTGGGCATTGAATTTGGGGAATCATGAGCAAATAGTCCTCAAATCAAGCTATCCTTTGCATTTTGAGAGTAATAAGGAAACTCTAGGAGGTGAAGTGGTGGGGTGGAGGATAGAGGATGGGGGAATTCTAGTAATAGAATTCAGTTTCCTTAAAGAGCAAACAACTGAGAAATCTGGACACTCAAGTGGCATAGCGAAAGGGGAGATTCCCCAACTCTGCTAGGTGGTACAGTGGATAGAGCATTGGTCTTGGAGTGAGGACAGTAGTTTGAATCCAGCCTCAGACAATTGACACTTACTAGCTCTGTGACCTTGGGCAAGTCACTTAACCCTGATTGCCTCTCATCCAAGGCCATTTCCAGTGGTCCTGATTCACATCTGGCTACTGGACCCAGATGGTTCTGGAGGAGAAAGTGAGGTTGGTGACTTAGTACAGCACCCCTTCACTCAAATACAATTTATGTGCTTGTCATGTTATCACCTCCCTGATGGCATTTTCTTTGAAAATGAAGGACAAACATTAGAATGACTGAAAACATTGTTGTCAATAGTTGAAAACTATTCCTCCTAATTTCCATATGAGGAATCAAAAGTTGAAGCTTGACCTTACATTTGGTTATATAACAAACTGGGGGCCAAGGTGGACTCCAGCCCACTACAGCAACTCAATCAAATTGAATTGATTTGAATTCAATTCAAATGAACTCTCATGGATCCAATGTCTACCACATCTCTATGGATACCTATAAGATCTGGGACTGGGGAGAAGGAAACAAAGATTACCTATGACCATTTTCTGACATCCTGGAAGATGGAAACTGAGACAATCTAAAAGAAGGCTGATTTCCTAAGCTGGACAGAACTGAGCCCTGTAACTAGGTTGTTGTCTGTGAATTGTGGATTTATAAATAGAATTACTACCCTTTGTAATAGCAAAGAAATTTTTCAAGGAATTTCCTACAGAGACTGGCAGAGCTGGGGACTTGGGCATGGTCATCAAAGAGATTCCCCTCCCCCCAGCCCAGAAGATGGCAAGAGTGATATGATTCAAGAATTGAGAGAGCCATTGAGGTGGGGGCCCTCCCCTCTTTCTGGCACGACCTTTAATTGGCAACCGGTTTGTGATTTGTCTTCTGTAGCAAAAGGGGTTTTTGGTGCTCAAGAGACTGACCTGAGAGTGTTTTGTAGTCAGGATGACTCATTCTGAGTCTGGGGAAGGCAAATGAGGAATCCTTACAGGGACTGAGATGGAAAGCAAAAATAAGGAAAAACTGAAAGAGATGGAAACTGATTTAAGGAATATAAATGGAGGGTTTCTTTTTGGGGGCAGGGGAAAATGGGGGACAAAGGAAATAAATTCACCATAAGAGAAAATTGAAAAGAAAGACATAATGAAGGTCATAGGAAAGGGATGAGGGACAGAAATGATGGAGGGGGGCATTCTGGAGCTGGGGTGAAAGCAGAAAGTAGAAAATGCTGATTTAAGGTCTGGAAATAAGGGAATTCTTTCTAAGGGCTATGGTGGGGGATGGGGGAATAAGATAGGAAACATAAAGGCGGGGGCTTTTTAGAATCAGGGTGAAGGACAGAAATGGGGAAATTTCTGAAACTGAGGTGAGGGGCAGAAAGAGGAGGATGCTGATTTAAGGCCCAGAAATAAGGGAATTCTTTCTAGAGATTGAGGGGAAGAGATGAAGGTCTATTACAGAATACATAAAAAGGGGGTATTTGGAGTGATAAGGAACAGAAATGGGAAAGCTTCTGGATTTGAGGTGAAGGATAGAAAGAGGAGGATGTAGAAATAAGGGAATTCTTTCTAGAGACTGAGGTCAGGGAGGAGGCCCAGAAATAAGGAAACTCTAGGAGATGAAGTGGTGGGATGGAGGATAGAGGATGGAGGAATTAGATAGGAAACAGAAATGAGGGGGACCTTCCTCAGACTGAGGTGAGAGGTAGAAATGGAGAGAGATTTCCTTTATAAAATGTATTTCTACTTTTAGTTTTCTTAACATCTTCATTTCCAATCTATTCCTATCCCCTTCCAGAGCCAGAGAGTCATCTCTTCTACTAAGGAATTAAAAAAAAAGAGGTTAAAAATACAGGCAAAATTAACTAACACTTCAACCCAGGTATCTGCAAAGATGGGGATCTTTTTTGAAACCTTTGTGAGGAACAGGAAGGGTCTTCTTTTGATGTCTCAAGTGAAGCTGGAGACAATGCTAGCTATAAATCTTATTTTTATCGATCTTCAGTGAGTAGGGAGAGCTTTCTTACCAGCATCTCTATGATGGATCTAGCACAAATATTAATGCCACCATGTTACAGATGAAGAAATGAAGTCAAAGAATGGTTGAATGACCTGTCCCAGACAACACAGTAAGTGTCAAAAGGTCAGCATTCTTTTAATCATATCATGCCCACAGTAGATAAAGATGAGTTACTTGTCGGGGCTCACCTGGGGATAAGATAGGGTGGGGGTAGTTTCATTCTAGAGATCATGGCCTTAGGAAGAAACCAAGCTCCTGGAATGACCTTAGGAGCCGACCATCTAATGGGGAAGGCAACAAGCAAATAGCTATGTATAAAACAAGGAGAATGAAATGATGAGTAGAGGTAAAACCCTAACATTAAGGGGGATTGATGGGAAAGGTTTCCTGAAGAAGGTAGATTCTGGTGGCTGCTAACTACTGATACCAAGACATTTTCCTTCCTTTCTCAATGAATTCAGACTCAGACTTTCTCTCCAGCCTATTATTTCCTGTTATCATACTAGAAGTCTTAAATATACACATTGACACTTCCTGAAATTCCCAAACTTCTGAAATCTCAGTCAATTCACTTCCCATGGCCTATTGCTCCACTCCACTGTTAAAGTTGTTTTTGACTAGCTGCTCAGGAAGTGTTAGGTCCCTGCCAGCTAGCCTATCCTTACCCAGGCAAATGTTGAAGGGCTGGGAGACAAGGGAGACAAGTTCTCCAAGATCTGGATCTCCATTTATTAAACCAAATACAAGTGCTTATATATCCTCCCCAGTGCCTGATCCACTCCCACTCCTTTGACACTCTACAATCAACTAGTAAAGAAAGGCTCTGGTGCTCGAGGACACCAGGTGATGAAAGTGTACAGTACTTCCCCACACAGCAGCCCCTTACATTCCGCCTCAGATACACAGGTTCATGCCCTTGACCTTGCCACCACCCACAAGCGTTCCACTTTCATGATTTCTATCTATGACATTCCTTGATCTTTCCTTAGATCATTTTATGATCTCCAGCCCTGTTTTTGTCCTTGCCATGAATTCCATCTTATCAGCCTCTCAGTTCTTTCCCCTGTCTCTGGCTATGCTGAAGAACAAAAATGGTATCAAGCATTTATATTTTTTTCAGTCATGTCTGATACCCCATGACCCCATGTGGGGCTTTCTTGGCAAAGATACTGGAATGCCTTGTCATTTCCTTCTCCAGCTCATTTTACAGATAAGGAACTATGACTAAAAGGGTTAAGTGACTTGCCCAGAGTCACACAGCTAGTAAGTGTCTGAGAATAGATTTGAACTCACAAAGATCAGTTTTTCTCATTTCTTGGCCTAGCACTCTTTCCACTAAACCCCCTAGCTGTCCCTCTGGCCCTGCAATGTTTGTACACCTCTTTTCTCTTCTCTTTCTCTGCCTCAGGGGGAACCAGTTCATCTCTACACTATTCTATACGGTCTATTTACTTACTCCTTTGTCAAATCACCGATCACATCTTGCACTCATCACGCATCCATGTTTGTTGTGTTACTCACGCACTAATCCTACATCAGCATTGCTTTATTCCTATCATTCACCCCATTAATCCTGTGGATGTGCTTCTAAATGGATCTGGAGAAAGTCATGAAACCATGTTGATTGGGTTTGTCACAAATTTATGTTATATAATCTGAACTATGTCCTCACTGAAGCAAGGCAATTCTACCTTTTGTTAGTTGATTCTCTATCCTAGTTATCACAGAAGCTATGGGAAACCTTTTCAGTCATTCTCCAGCATTCCCTGGAACCCCTGTGCTTACCCTATTAGCTGAGGACCTGACTTTACACTTTACCAAAAAACCAAAACCAATTGATACCATTATCCATGAACTCTCCCTCCCCTGCCATTTTGTATCCCTTTGACATCATCCCCTACTACCTGTTTTCTTTATTTAGGACTCACATAATGAGGTGGTCCTTTGATTTGCCAAAACCACATACTGTTGACTCCATCCTCTTTCATCTTCTCCAGAAGATTCCCTTTCCTCACTAACATCTCGATTCTCTTACTTTTCTTCAATCCCTCCCTATCTACTGGCTCCTTTCTTACTGCCACCAAATACTTCGAAGTCTCTCCAATCCTCAAAAAAGCCTTCAGTATAGCCTACTGTACCATCTGCTATTGCTCTGTATCTCTCATCTTTCTCCAATGATCGCCTTGAAAAGCTGTCTATAGAGGTTTCCCAAATTCTCCTCTCATTTGGTTCCAGAACTTTCTATAATCTGACGTTTGATTGCATTATTCAACTGAAACTACTTTCTCCAAAGGTACCAATGATCTTTTTAATGCTGATTTTAATGATTTTTTTCTCAATCTTTACCCTTCTTGGTCTTTCTGTAACCGTCAACCTATTGACCACTTTCTCCTCCTGAATACTCTCTTCTCTCTAGATTTTTGTGACACTACTCTTTTGGTTCTCGTCCTACTTCTCTGATCATTTCTCAGTCCCTTTTTCTGACTCATTAATGGAGTATGTAGAAATGTAAACTCTTTTAAGTCAGGGCCTACAGACAAAATTTTTAACCATCAAAACTGTTCCAAGGAAGAATGGGCTGCCCCTGAAGTTGTAGGGAACCTTCACTGGAGGTCTTCAAGTAAAGACATGATGACCACTTGTTTGCTAGAAGTGATTATTATTTAGGTAAGAATTGGACTAGAGTCCCTTTCTACTATTGATATCTTGGAATTCTGTGACATTCTTCTTGGCTAGTCATCACTTGTCAAGGAAGTTATTGAGGGAATTTTGGATCAAAGAGAGGTTAGATTAAATGACAGCATGGTCAATGGAAAGAGAACCAAGTTTGAAGTCATGAAACTTGAGTTTCATGGTACAGTGGAAAGAGGACCAAGGGTTTAAAATATAATTCTGCCAGTTTGAACTTCTATGACCTTGGACAAAGCACTTTGACATTCCAGGCCTAAGTTTTCTCCTCGTAAGATGAGGGGCATGGAATAGATTATTTTAATGAATAATATCAATAATCAATTCAATAACCAATATTAAAAAAATTGAACAAGACACAAATAAATTCCAAAGAATTCATTCGAAATGTTCATAGGACCAGATGGATTTACAAGTGAACTCGATTAAACATTCAAAAAAATGATTGATTTATGGTGGCAAAGAATCAGGTGGGGAATGGCTAAACAAGTATGTGATTGTGATGGCATATTATTGTGCTACATGAAATGATGAGAAGAATACTTCCAGAAAAAACCTGGGAAGACTTACCTAAACTGATGAAAATTTAAGTGAACTTAACTAGGAGAAGATAGTAATAGTAACAGTGAATGACTTAACATTGCCTCAGCAGCACAATGATCCGAGACAGTTTCAAAGGACTCATGATGATAAATCCTATCCACTTCCAGAAAAGGAGTTGATGGAGTTTGAATGCAGAGTGAAACCTGCTGTTTTTCGCTTTCTGTATTTATTTCTTGTGTCTTCTTTCACAATATGATTAATATGGAAAGATGTTTTGCATCATTGCAGTAAAAAAGCCCCAAACCCTCAAACAATGTCAGTAATATGTAAACTGTAATAATAAAAAAGGGGCCCTTCCAATCTCTATAATATAAATATGGTCTTGACACCTAAGCCTGGGAGAGAAAACCATGTAAAGAAAGGAAGCTATAGACCAATGTTCCAAATGAACATTGACACAATAATTTTAAATAAAATATTTTATAATATGTAGTATATCCACAAATGGATGCATGACTTATACATTCAAGGTGACATCATAAGCGAATTAGAGGAACAAAGAAGAAATGACCTGTTAGATTTATGGAGAGGGGATGAGTTCAGAACCCAACAAAGAATACAGAGGATCATATGAGACAAAATGGATATAACATTAAAAAAGGTTTTGTAGAAACAAAAATAGTGCAGTTATAATTAAATGGGAAATGAGAAACTGGAACAGGATCTTTGCAGTAAGTTTCTTTGGTAAAAATCTCATATTCTTGATAAATAACAAAATGATTCAAATTTATAAAACTAAGAGCCATTCCCTGCTTATTCAGAGTCATATGTGACTCTTTGTGATCCTATTTGGGGTTTTCTTGGCAGAGATACAGCAGTGGTTTGTTATTTCCTTCTCCAGCTCATTTTTACAGATGAGGAACCAAACAGGGGGGAATGAGCAAGGCTCACAGTCACACAGTTAGGAAATGTCTGAGGCCAGATTTGAACGCAGGAAGATGAGTCTTCCTGACCCCAGGACTAGATCTCTTTGCACTGCCACACCACCTAGTTGCCTCATTCCTTAATAGGTCAGTTCAACAACAATATGAAAAGAATCCCTATGAATTAGAGACATGCATAGTAAAGCGACTTTGAGGTTTCGCACCACAGCACACCCTTCAGATTATCAAAGCTGACAAAAATGTGGAAAATGGAAAAAAACCAAAAAGATGAGGAAAATGGAAAATGTTGGACTTAGGGGATGGGCTGTGGGAAAGAAGGCACATTTATGTATTTTTGGTGGAGCTGTGAATTGGTTCAGTCATTCTGGAGACAATTTGGACCTATGCTCCCCAAATCTCTAAACTATGCTTACCTTTAGACCCAAAGACATCACTCCTAGGTCCATACTCCAAAAAAAAGATCACAGAAAGAGGAAAAGAAGCCATATGCATAAAAATTACAGCAACTTTTTTCAAGGAAGCAAAAAACCTGGAAACTAAAGGAGTACTCATTTACTGGGGAATGGCCAAAGAAATTATGATATATGCATTTAATTGAATATTTTTGTGATATAAGAAATGACAAAATGGTCAGTTTCAGAAGATAATGGCGACCTCTATGACCTTTTGCAGAGTGAAGTGAGCAGAACTAAGAGAATAATTTATGCAAAGACAAGATTATACAGTAAAACATCATTGAAAGACTTGAGAACTCTAATGAATGCAATAACAACACATGATTCCTGAAGACCAAAGATGAACCGAGCCATCCACCTCCCACATGAAATGCAGAATGAAGCATACTTTTTTGGATAGGGTGGAAATTTATTTTGCTGGACCTTTAACATTTTTTAAAATTTAAATTTTTGCTGGATATTTATCATGAGGGTTTTCTCCCCCCCCCCCTTATTTTATTCAGTTGGTTTGGGGGATGGGGAGAGACGTGAGATGGAGCTAATATAAGTGCCTGTAAGGAAAGGAAAGCTTTGAGCTAAAATCAAGCGATGCTTGGAAAAATGGACTGTTCATTAAAGGTGCACTTGATAGCCAATGTGATTAGTGTGGTTTCAGGATAAATTAAGGAATATGTCAAAATTACATAAATTAAGTGATTGCAGTAAAAGCATATATGCATATTAAAAGTTTTATAAAAAAATAATAAAATAAAGTAGTTAGACTTAAAAGATTCTGTCTGGCTCTGGAACTATGTTATTACATGTAAAATTAGTCAGGTTACTTTATTTCCCCTTGTCTCAGTTTCTTCAACTGTAAAATGAGAGCAACAAACAAACAACAACAGACAAATGAATGAATAAGTGAATGAACCAATGATTGAATTAATGAATGAAATAAGAAGATGGCCTTTTAGATGGCTTTAGACTTTTATCATGCAACCTTAATATTCCTTCTAATTCTAGAGTTCTGTGATTTTTGGTTCCTTCTCCTTCTTGTATTCTATATTCTATATTCAGATCTTTAGTGGTCTGAAATTCTCTGAGACTGTGAATGGGACAGCCTTTCCATTCCTTTTGGGTTTCAAGCAGCAGCTGATCTACCAAGGAACAGCCACATGGTTCTCCGAACATCAAATGGTCCTCTTGAGAGAACTTCTTAGAAAGAGATGTAGATGGCATGTACCAGTGTAATTATTCAGGGCTAGAAGAGCCTTTTGATGAACAGAACAAAGGTGTCATCCTATAGTCTCCTCATCTTAGGTTCTTGAAACTGTTGTAGAGGGGTGCAAAATGGCATCAGTGAGCATATGGTGGGTATTGTGCATTTCCTGGGAGCAACAACAAAGCATCTTGGATTCCTCTCTACTCTCTACAGGCATCTCTATTATGCTAGGAGAGGTTTATTACTTATTATATACTCTCCTATTAAGTTCCAGACCGAAATGGGTGGGAGATTGTGGCAAGAAGATGGAGAGGACTTGAAAGCAGTGACAAATCCAAAAACTCAGATCCCTCTTACTGCTGACAAAATTTTGATTCTATGCTTAGTGGGGAAGGGAGATAGAAAAATAATAAATCATAGTTTTTAAAAATTATTTAAGGCTTACAAAGCACCTTCCCACAACATCCCTGTAGAGTAAGGAATATAAGCATTATTATCCCTACTTTTTCAGATGAAGAGAGAAAATGACTGGCTGAGGGTCACATAAATAGTAAGTGGTAGAACTGGGATCAACCCAAATCTCTTGATTTCAAGTATATCACTTTTTCAAATGACTCGTGATACCAGGCAAGTTGATTTTCCCTCTCTGAGGACTGTTTCCTCATCTGTAACATAGGATTAATAGTATTAACAATTCCATGTAATCTAACAGTCACTCATTCTCATACATGAACCCCTGGAAGAACTATCTGAAACCCTCTATGGGTAGATTAATGCTCACTCAAGCCCAGCTTCTGAGTTTCCTTCCACTGGTCAGTCAAAAGATACATTTGTTCCAAACCAAAGCTATTTGCCCAAACAGTATAGCAAATCAAATGATAGAATTATAAAATAATGATAGAGGCACATGCTCATACAGGTTGTTATCCTATTGCCAGAGAGGGCAGACCAAGGGAGCAAATGAGGCAGTCACTTAAATAGGATACTCAGGACAAGTATGTGGCAGGCACACCCATACACTCCTACACATACTCCACACCCCCCCCCACACACATACAGAACACGAGATCAAAACAACCTTCATTTCTACTATCCAGGCCTGCCACTGTCCTTTGGAGTTATTGTCACCCTTTAGCTAGGATGGGAGATATGTCTCTTCTCTCCACTGAGCTTGTCACCTCTGCTATACATCTCTGGTCACCAAACCGTTTTCCAAAGTCCACTAGAAGTGAGTTTCAGGTCTTAATGGTAATCTACTAATTTTCTATACCCTTCTACTAATGTAGTGTGATGGCTAGTAAGTCTTTCCTTGCCAAAGGCAGACTAGCAGCATAGGAGAGACTATGAGAAACTACACTCAATAGACAAAAGTCAGTTAAAGTGTCCTAGGCAAATATGGCCTATTCTTTTGACTACTAGCACTTTTGCTATTAGTTGTCAGTCCTTCAGTGATTGGTGGTGTGACTTGCACAACTATGCCACAGCAGTCAATTTGATTTCGTCAAGACTGATACAATCCATCAGAGAGTTGTATTCAGTCTGGAGCTGATTCAGTCTATTGTCCCAGGAAGCTATCTGATTGCCTTAGAAGTCCTCAATGGAATCTTGTATAGCCCATTCCAAACCCCACCCCGTTCCCCTAGATCATTTCAGGTATCTTAGCCAAATGAACAGTGTAGAGGTAGGGGCAATAAAGTATACTTTGCTTTTGTAATCTTCCTGGACCAGCAAATTGAGTTAAATTACAAAGGCTGGTTTTCAGATCGCCACATTATTGGCCTCCATTCCAACGTTTATTCTGTATAACTGCCCCCCCCAACAGAAAATCTGTTCCTGATTTTTGAGGGGCACAAAACTTCACTGTCTCCTTATGCTCTACTTTATATAATGCTTTAAAATCTACCAAATGTTTTCCTCAGGACCTTTAGCTCTGTGACTCTGGGCCAGTTAACTCGATTTCTTTCTTTGTAATACAGGAATAACAATTCTGTCAACTACCCAGATTTGTTATAGGGAAGGACTTAGTAAACTTTGAAAAGTCGTAGAAAAATGTGTTGTTTAGAGCAGGCATTTCCCATTTGTATAGGGCTCTGAGCTTAATAAAGAGGGATTACAGCATCTTCAGGTTGAAGGGGACATAGAGATCAGCTTCTAATAATATAAGCTAGTCTTGTCCAGATGGAGGACCAGGGAGAGGATGTAATGGCTTGTCTTGGGTTGCATGACTGGCTAGCAGCAAAGACAGAGTCTATGGTGTTACATTGTCCAGAATGGGTATTTACAGAATATTGTTATTCGGACCCTCGCCCCTTCTCTGGCTAAGTAATCCTAGAGCTTACTGCCTTTTCTCTTCTCCAAAGCTGTTTGTAATAAATAAAGTCTATCGTTGATGAAATGACAAATCTTTGACGTATTACGCTTTCCAGGCCATTTAGTCAGATACCCTTGGAGAATACTGAGTGAAATATTTTTGCAGGAGATCTTGATTTCCGTCCTATCCTTGATGTTTTTGTGACAGTTTTGTTAACAGTTTGAAATTTTGAATAGGTTATAACTTTTCTCAGAGTTTCAATTTCTCCCTCTGTGAAATTAAGATCCTAGGATGGCACTGTGGAAAGGATACAAGATTTGCAGACATAGGACCTGGGTTCAAATCCTCCACTCTGACATTTCATTCCTGGGAGACTCCTCTCTCTGGTAAGCTTCAGCTTTCTCTTTTGTAAGATGATGGGGTTGAATTTGATAGCTATCTGGAGGTCCTTTTCAGTTCTAAATGTAGGATCTGATGCTTTAAAATTGCTATAGGAATATTTTATTGTAATCTATATCTAATGCTTTCTGGGAAGGGGGTTAAGAGGGTAAGCCCCAGATGTAAGGCTGGAGGTAGGAAAAATAGAAATTCAGTTCAAGTCAACAAAGCTTTATGCAATGTCTCCAAAGTTCCTAATTCTGTGCCTACCATCTCTGCTTTTGAGCAAGGAAAAAGAAAAGATGATCTGGGAATCTCATAGTCTTGTTCAGGAGACAAGACTCATATTGTGAAATAATTAGAGAATCATTTCACAGTAGCAAATTCTGTGTATAATCAAGGGTAAAATTAGACTGCAAAGAGAAGTGCGATGGAAGAAATGTGCACAGAGAAGACTAAATGGAGATGGATGGAACTGGAGCTGGGTCCTACAAACTCAGAAGGATTGGGAGAAGAGGCAGGAGGGAAGTCCACATCGCAGAACTGAAGCAGTCATTCCTCAGTCCCTGAATATCTCCATTGGTGCCAGTGTCCCCTGGAATTTCTCTGACCCCTTCAAAACCCCTACACTGAGCCCCCAAATCAGCCCTGCCCCTGCCAGAGCTCCCCTCTAAAGGCACTAATTCATAAATTATTTGTAGTCAGAAGTAGCTAGTCTGATCCCTTCATTGACTTGGGTAGAAACTAAGGTAGAAACCACAAAAGGAGAAGATACAAAAGGACAAAGACATTTAAAGCAGCTCTTTTTGTGGTGACAAAGAAGTGGAAATTGAGGAGATAACCATCAATTAGGAAATGATTGAACAGGCTGCAAGCAATTATCCTGTGGAAAATGACAAAGGGAGTGGTTTCAGAAAAGCTTGGCAAGGCCTCTAGGAACTGATGCAGAGTGAAGAGAGAAAAATCAGAAGCTCATTGTGTACACTAACAGCAATGTTGTTACAATGATCAATGGTTAGACATTGCTACTCTGAACAACACAATGATCCAAGACAATTCCAAAGGGCTCATGGTGAAAAAGTGCTTTCCACCTCCAGAGAGAACCTATGGAATCTGAGTGCAAATCAAAATATAATTTTCTCACTTTCTTGGTTTTTTTTTTTGCCGTGTGTGTGTGTGTGTGTGTGTGTGTGTGTGTGTGTGTGTGTGTTGTGACTATTAGGGAAATGTGTTCTGCGTGACTTCATATGACATTAATATGTTATTTGCCTTTTCAGTGGGTGGATGTGGGATGGGACAGAGGAAAAGATTCTGGAACTCAAAATATAAAAAGAAAAAAATATTTAAAATAAGTAATAAATACATTTGGAAAAAAAATAAATTGAGACCCAGAGAGAGGTAATGACAGAAAGACATAATTAGTGCCAGAATTGATGGTGACCTTCCTAAGACCAAAAGACCACCTTGGCCACTTATCCATTGGACTCTATTACTATTCTGTTTTGTTTTTCCTCCTGTTCCCCTCCAAGGGTGCCTACTATTCACTATTGTAAACTCTGGTTTCTCATTAACTTGACCTGGTCACTACTCCGACTTTATGCCTATTTTGATAGTGCCCTTATACCAAGCATCCTCCTGACCTTAGCACACCCTATGTCTCTAACATCATGATATATCAGCAAGACTAGTGGATACTGAATCATGGGACCAAATCTGTCATTTACTATCACTTTACGATAGGGCAAGTCTCTCTACTCTTCTGGAGTTCACTTTTCTTGTGTGTAAAATGAAAGAACTTGTTCCAAACTCAAGTCAAACGCTTGCCAAGTCCCCATCCCAAGCAGATCCATCACCTGACCATGTCCCTTTTGTAAATGCCAAGGGTGTGGCCTCCCCCTCCCCCTTGAATTTACCGTTATTCTCCCCACACTCCCATAGCCTCCTTCTTGGCAACTTTAGACACCCAATGACTTCACTCTGAGTGTATTCTACTGCTTTGGTTTTGACTACTTGACGATCTTTCTTCATACCCCCCCTCATGTTCTAGCTGGCACTTGAGCTCCTGCCTTGAAGCCCTAAGCCTCTCCTCTTTTGATGACCAAAGAAAGAGCACCAGGCAGATCTAGACCTATTGCCTGCTCCCAGATCATATTTGTGATAATATGCTGATATGCTTCTCCTCCCTCCCCTGATTTTCCCATCTCTAGCTCTGATTACACTAATTTGATTAATACTACTACTTGCAGAAAAGATGTATGAATCGATGTAAGGCTCCACCATCTTGTGACTTTCATACCAAAACATTGCCAGCTGTTACATTACACAATATGGATACAGGCAAAATGAAGCAACACCTACCTTCATAGAGTTTATTATTTGATGCAATAATATGTACAAATAAGTATGTTGTTATTGCTGTTCAGTCATTCAGACACTATGTTTTTTCTTGGCAAAACTACAAGAGTGGTTTGCCATCACCTTCTCCAGTGTGTCCCTATTTTACAGATAAGGGGATAAGTGACTTAGGATCACTCAGCTAGTGTCTGAGGCCAGATTCTTCTGACTCCAGGGCCAGTGCTTTAGCCACTGAATCACCAGCTGTCCTCCTGATCCCCTGACTCCAACAGAAAGTTTGTATATGAGAAAGATAGTAATTTGAAGGGATGGTGCAGCCAATAAATATTTGTTGAATGCATATTTTTGAGGGAGCTATTTTTGAAGCCTACTCTTCCTTTTTATATTTGATCAGTGGAAAATGACTGTAGATTCTAGCTTTTGGTGATATCTCTTTTACATCTGTCCCCTTCTCTCCAATCCAAGCACCCTGATTCAGGCTTTCATTGTCCCTAATTCAAACAACTGCAATATACTCAATTCAATTCAATAATTCAACAGCATACCTACTGCATATAAGATGTGCAGCATCCAAGCATTGGTTTCTCCCACCTGATTCCAAGCCTTCCTCTATTCAGTATGCACTGCCAAACTAATTTTGCTAATGTATCGTAGTTCTGATCACATCTTTCCACTGCTCAAAAATTTTCATGGCCCTTCATTGCCAACAGAATAAAGGCAGAACTCCTTACATTTGTTATATCTCCTCAATCTAATCCCAAACAACTTTTCTAGCCTTTAGAACATTCTCTATTTCACCCAAACTGGACTACTCAACATCCTTCCTGATCTGGCCTTGGACCTTATAATCTCTTGCTTCCTATGACTGGAATGGACTCACATCCTCAACATCTTGATTAAACGATCCTTAAAAATCCAACTCAGTCCTTTCTTCAGCAAGGACACATGTCCCTCCCTATGAAAGTGATCACTTGTTAACTGAGTTTTTACTGAGTCATCTCTAATCTGATTGTGATAAAACAGGCCAGAGATAGAGTACCAGCAAATCACTTAGTAGTTTATTAATTACTTTCCTTGCAAAGAATGGATTTGCAAATTATGGGATTATTTCATTTCTTGAAGCTCTACCTTGCTGCTGTGGAGCCAGATATTTTATACATGATCATAAGTGGGCAGGTGGATCATAGGGGCTTGAGTGATCTTCTCTGAACAAACCCACCATGACTATCCGAGTAGGAGTGCTGAGGAAATAGTTGGGTTGATTGTAGAATTTTGAGGTTACAGTGCAGAACAGGTTATATAGATACACTTCACTTAATACAAACAATTAAGGGTAGGACCTGCCATGATTGACGGATGACTTCTGTTCACTGTTTTCCAAGTGAAAAGAATCTTTAGAAACTAAGTTCTTATTATTAACTTCATTTTATATATATAAATAATTCTAAAATCATAACTTTTAACATTAATATAAAATCATAACATTTTGGTCAGTAAGGGTGGAACCTCTTACAGGCCGATGATTTTTTATTTTGATTTGTCAATTACCTAATAAATTTGACACAGATTTACAAAACTTCTTACTTATAGAAATTTGCTATAGTTTGCTATGGTTATTATAGGAGAAGGGGAAAACTCTCTTAGCTCTCTTTGATCTCAGGTATGAGGCATATCTGACAGCCAATTATGTTGTCAAAGGGTCTTAAAGGCAAGACCCTATACCAGGTGGTCAATTTTCCTTTTCCAGAAAGGAACTAGAATAACAGGGGGAAAGAGTCAAAAGAATTCTGCCAAGACTTTGACCCAGGTTGTCTTCATAACCTTTTTTCAGACATCTACCTTAGCAGTTCTTAGACTGACACAAATGCCATTCTCTAATATTGACTTTATGTCAAATTTAGACAACCATCCTGGTAATCAAAACCCAAACAAATTATAGTTCCAATAATTTATTCTTAGATATTAAAAACTTATCATGAACTACAACTTGAATATTTTTAAAAATTGTTATTTCTATAAATTAAAATAAGGTGTAAGAAAAGTCTTAGTTCACAGATGGTGCAATTGCAAACCTCAACCTACATCTGGTGTCTTGGGTCTGTGGTCTACATCAGATACTGTTTGTTTCTTGGTCTTGGGAACAGCAGTCTACCTCAGATGTAGTTGCCTTGAACCCCAATTGATTTTCAAGGTCAGGTCACCCATGGACTCCACACTTCAAGTAGGTGGTTGATCAGTGGAATAGATTAGATACACAGTAGGAATTAACCATAGTAATCTAATGTTTGATAAACCTCTAAATCCTAGATATGGGACAAAAACTCATTATTTGGTGAACATTGTTGGGAAAACTGAAAAGCAGTTTGACAGAAATTAAACAGAGACCAACATCTCATATTGTATACTGAGATAAGGTCAAAATAGATACATGATGTAGGCATAAAGGGTAATAAAATCAAATTAGGGGAACATAGAATATCTTATCTATCAAATTTATGGATAAGGGAAGATTCTATGACCAAACAAGAGGCAGAGAGTATCATGGCATATAAAATGAATAATTTTGATTGCATCAAATTAAAAAGGTTTCGCTCAAACAAAGCCATGGAGCCAAGATTAAAAAAGAAAGTAGGAAAGGGGGGGGGAAATTTTATAACAGATTTCTTTCATAAAGGCCTTATTTTTTGAATATATAGAGAATGGATTAAATTTACAATAATCTAAGTTTTTCTTCAATTGATAAGCGGTCAAAGGATATGAACAGGCAGTTTCAGAAGAGGAAATCAAAGTTATTTATATTCATATGAAAAATGCTCTAAATCATTATTAAAGAAATGTAAATAACAACTCTTAAGTATCAACTCATTCCAATCAGATTAGCCAGTATGAAAGAAAAAGAAAATGACAAGGGCAGCTAGGTGGCACAGTGAATAGAGCACTGGCCCTGGAGTCAGGAGGAACTGAGTTCAAATCCGGCCTCAGACACTTAATAATTGCCTAGCTGTGTGACCTTAACCCCATTGCCTTAAATTAAAAAAAGAAAATGACAAATGTTAGAAGGGATGCAGAAATACAGAGCTATTAATCCATTGATGGTGGAATTGTGAATTGATTCAGCCATTCTGGAGACCACTTTGAACTCTGTCCAAAGGGCTATAAAATATACATAGTCTTTGACCCAGCAATACTACTACTAAGTCTGTACTCCAAAGTGAGCAAAGAAAAAGCAGTTCTATATGTACAAAAATATTCATAGCAGCTTTTTTATGGTGGGAAAGAATTGGAAATTGGGGGGGGGGGGCGCCCATCAATTGGGGAATAGCACAAGTTGTGGTATAATCATCAGGGAAGTGACAAGCACATGAATTGGATTTGAGTGAGGTGATGCTGTGCTAAGTCACCAGCCTCACTTTCTCCTCCAGAGCCATCTGGATCTAGTGGCAAGATGTGGATTAGTATGCTAGGAGATGGCCTTGAGTGTGAGACAATCAGGGTTAAGTGACTTACCCAAAGTCACACAGTAAGAGTCAAGTGTCTGAGATCAGATTCAAACTCCTGTCCTCTGACTCCCAAAACCAGTGCTGCCGTGCCACCTGGTATATGATCATGACGGAAGACTATTGGGTCAATGATTTGACTACTCTCGATAATACAAAGATCTAAGACAATCCCAAAGGGCTTATGATGAAAAGTTCTATCCACCAACAGAGAAGGATGGAATCTGAATGCATATTGAAAACGTACTTTTATTTACTTTCTTTCTTATTCTTGACTAGTTTTCTTTTGTAATATGGCTAATATAAAAATGTTTGCTTGATTACACATGTCAAACTGCTTACTTTCTCAATGAGGGAGGAGAGGAGAGAGAAAGGAAGAGAATTTTAAAAACAAAAGTTAAAAAATCCATTTAAGCATAGTTAGGTGGCACAGTGGATAGAGCACTGGCCCTGGAGTCAGGAGTACCTGAGTTCAAATCTGGCCTCAGACACTTAATAATTACCTAGCTGTGTGGCCTTGGCCAAGCCACTTAACCCCATTGCCTTGCAAAAAAAATCATTTACCATTAATTGAGAAAAATAAAATTAAAATAAAAAAATTAAAGAAAGTCAATGAAAAATAAATTTGGGGCAGGGTTCAATAACCACTGGAGACATTAGGAAAGGCCTTACATAAGCCTTCATCAGACACTGGAAGAAAGGATAATGTTAAGGAACATAATAAAGATAATGTTAAGGAACATAAGATAAGAAGAGGAGAGTAAAGGATATTGGATGGTATTCTCTACACCTTTAGTCAATTGTAAAACAGTAAAACTGTAATCCATTATTGATTATTGCTTTCAAAAACCTTCATATTCCCTACTACTACCCCATCAAATATGTCCTGGATTCATGTATAGATGAATCACATAAAGTTTTTATATCTATGGTTCCTTTTTTTTTAAAGGTCTGAGATTCCCCCAAGCCATGCCTTTGGTATCTTCCTCTCTTTCAGACTCTTTGAATTTGTCTCTTTCTCATAAGCACTTCTGTGGTGTTAAGGTAATGGCTCCACCATCCACCATGAAACTTTGAGATCCCTCAAGTCAATGACAAAACCTTGGACTTCTATGCATCATCCTATGGTGACCAAAACACACACACACACACACACACACACACACACACACACACACACACACACTCCTAAGAATATGGGGTAGTAGTGAGTCTTAAACACAGTTGGGATAACTTGTTGGGGACATTATAGAAAAAAGTCCTACTCAGACAGGGATTGGACTAGATGCTTTCAGACATCCCTTCCAACTAGCACCAGCCCTGGAGTCAAGAGGATCTGAGTTCAAATTTGGTCTCAGATACTTGACACTAGCTGTGTGACCCTGGACAAGTCACTTAACCCCATTGCCTTAAAAAAAAGACTGGGGGAGGATACTGTCAGATCTTGGAATGCAAAAAAAAAAAAAGATCAGGAATGGCTGTAAATGCTTTGGCATGAATGAGATTATTAGACTGTAAGCTTCATGAAGGCAGGGATTATATCTGATCTAACTTTGTATAACCTCTGGTACCCAGTGTTATGATTTGTACTTGGGAACTGCTTACCAGAGGGTTAGCTCAATGAATGTGCCTGAGCAAGTGCTAAAAGTATTGTCAGCATGGATCAAGACATGTAGGCTCACCAAACCAGAGCTGGAAGGGACATGGATGCCAGCTAGCAAGAATCTCAGAAGTAGACATCCAGCCTTCTGTCAAAGATTTCCAATGAGAGGGAAACTGACTTTTTGAGGTAGCCTGTGCCACTTGGAATGACTAATGGTAGAGTGCTGAAATGGATTTCCTTGTCATTTCCCATTTTTGCTGCTAGTTCTTCCATCCAAGTTTAAATAGAACAAGAGTTGATTATCTATCTATCATCTATCTATCATCTATCTATCTCTAGTAGAGATATAGATATGATAGATATAGACAGATATTTTATCTTTAACATTTATAAAACACTTCACATACCTTATCCCTTGAATCTTTACAACAATTTTGAGATAGTTGTGAAAATGTTATTCCCATTTTTACAGACAGATAAACCGAGTCTCAGAAAGATGAAAATTTCTACCCAAAGTCTCATGACTAGTAAGTAGCAGAACCAGTATCTGGGTCCACTCTACCCACCATCTCTATTTATTTCCATTTCTATTGTTCAGGTCATTGTCTCCTTGTGCATGCAACACTTTGGATGTTTTCTTTACTTGGCACTCCAATCCATTCCCTTTCTTCCATGTTTCTTTGAAGTCCTTGTATATATTGAGTGTTACAATGCAATGATCCCCCCCCAGGTTAATTACCCCTGTGATCTAGAATTCTCCTTCTCAGTAAGAGGATCTCCAAATTGTCAATGCCCTTCCTCTATGAGATGTGTGCCTTTGGGTAGGCAAGAAACTTCATTTCTATGAGTCTCAGTGTCCTCCACTATAAAATGGGGATAACATTGTTTACAATGCTATATGTAGGCTTTAAAATGTTTGCAAATATGAAAGTTCTTATTATAATAAATGTATTCTGAATGAATACAAAACTCTACTTCACCCAGGAAACACTATGTCAGAGTTATTTTGTTGTCCCATGGAAGAGGTTGTTGTGAAGAACTAATGAGATAATGGAGGAAAAAGTGCTTTAGAAAACCTTACTGCTGTGCAGATGCAGGAGACTGTTGTTAGTAATAATGATAATATTTTCATTTTGACAAAGGAGTGAATCACTAATTTAGTCATTTATTTGTTTTGCAAGGCAAATGGGGTTAAGTGGCTTGGCCAAGGCAACACATCTAGGTAATTAGTGTCTGAGGCCTGATTTGAACTCAGTTCCTCCTGATTCCAGGGCCAGTGCTCTATCCACTGTGCCACCTAGCCGCCCTGAATCACTAGTATAGGTGGAATTTCAGGCACCAGGGGGAAAAAGGGGAGGGGAGGCAAAAGAGATATTGAGGAGACAGATCCTCAGTGTTCTTTAGAGAACACAGACCCATTTTTTTCTAGGCTGGTATAACCCTCAGTCTTCTGCACCTGGGGGGCCCTAGTCCTTCCCCCAGTTCTCTTCTAGGCTGTTCACTAGATTACTTTGGTGGCTTCCCTTTGGGGACATTAGCTAGTAAGATCTACCTCCTGAAAGGGAGGGGACAAATCACAGGGAGGGATAATAGGGAAATAAAGAGTGAGATGGAATACTACAGACTGAATGAGCTAGAAAGGAGGACCTTAGAACACAAAATGTCAGTAGTGGATGAGACCTCAGAAGATAGTGGGACTGAAAGGGACTGAAAGGGACAGAAGAGGAAACTAAGGCCCAGTAAGGGGAAGTGACTTGTCCAAGATCAAATGTAGGATCTGAGATCTAGAGTTGAAAGAGCCCTCAGAGGTCATTGAGTCCAGTCCCCTTTCATTGAGGTCCAGAGATGTGCAGTAGTGTGGTCAAGGTTATAGAGGCAGTAAATGGCAGAGGAAGGATTTGAATTTATGTCCTGTGACTCAGTGATCAGTTCTTTTCCCACTATGCCATGTAAGAGCTGAAAGGGACTTTAGAGACTGTCTAAATGAGGAGTTTTTGAGCTTCACGAGTCCTTTTGGCAGGCTGGTCGGGCCTAGGGATTCCTTCTCAGAGACATTAAAATTTTTTTCTAATTGAAGGAAATGGAAAATATCAGTCAGCAGTTAGTGAAAAGTAAGGATGTAATTGTTTTTCATCCAAATTCAAAGACCCTCTGAAATCTGCCCGCGTATGCCAGGTTAAAGGCCCCAATCCAGCTGAAACTTTCTCTTTTACAGATGAGAAAACAGAGATTTGAGAGGGGAAGTCCAAAGTCCCAGGACCAGTTTGTGGGCAGAACTAGGGCTCGAACCACCACTACATTGCAATGGTCTTCAGCTTCCAGTATGTTTTTTAAAAATTTTATTTAAGGCAATAGGGTTAAGTGACTTGCCCAAAGTCACACAACTAGGCAATTGTTAAGTGTATGAGATTGGATTCGAGCTCAGGTCTGCCTGACTCCAGGGTGGGTACGCTATCCACTGCACCACCTACTTGCTCCCCAGCTTCCAGTATCTGTTAATTGCCCTGGTATTCTCATTCCTAAGCAAGCCTCCAGAAACCATTCATTTACATTCAACCATAATAAAACCAAACACAGAATGGGAGCTGTCCAGCAGCGGGAGCAAGGTGAGGCCAGGGAAGGGGAGAGTGGAGGAGGGAGCAAGGGAGAAGAGTAGATGGCAATTTCTGGAGAAACTTCTTACCTTCAGGTCATTATACCAAGTCACTAAGCATCTATGAAACACCAGACACGGTGCTGATCGATGGACATGCAAAAAAGACACCAAAACCAACCCAAATCTTTGCCATCGTGGACTCTCTCAGTTTTGAGATGACATTCTCTGCAATAAGCAGTGAGCGAGTGACTCAAAGTCAATTTCTGTGTTCTACAGGCCCAGATATTGTTCACATTCAGTGCCCCTTGGACAGAGGACATGCCTAGAACAACAGCATTGTAAAGGACATTCTAGAAGATAAAGCAAACATTGGTAGTTTACAGAGGCAGAAAATGGGTGCCACAAAAGGGAAAGAGTTCACCTAAGATGGCATAGTATGCTGTGGGACAGCTGGAGTTTGAAATCAAGTTTCATAAATCTGAATCTGCTTTCTCTGCAGGATCCCAGGCTTCCTCGTACACTAGTGATCATGAGTCCAATACGTCTACTTGAATGAATGAGCCTCCAAATTCGCCTCCTTCCCTAAAGGGAGGCAAGCTGCTGGGTTTTTTGTTTAGTTTAGTTTTGTTTTGTTTTTTAGCCAAAGACAAACAGAATTCAGAAGGGAAATCAACCCCTTTGCTTTGCACCCTCCTTTACACCCTCCTCTCCTAAACAGAGAAGATTCTAAACCAGGAGATAAATGGTTTGGGATTATTTGTTGTTAGGTTTATCTTTCACCCTTGATTTGCATAGCTAATCTGGCAAAGAGCCCAGTGAAACCTCAGGGACTCTGGACTCTTCATCCAACTCCACTGGGGGCTGACCTGACTGTTTTCTACTATCTGAAGGAGCTGTCAGTGACACGAATAACTGATTTTTACAGTCCTTTGAACATATGCATATGCAGTGCTCATTGGCCCCTTCCAATGTCTGCATGGCAATCTGCATTTTATAGAACTGCAAGCTGGGGCTCAGAAAGGTAATGGAATTGGGCTGGAGTCACACAGCTAACAAGTTTCAGAAATGGAGGCTAACAATTCAGACCTTATTTCTAATCCAGTCTCCCTTTACCGAGTTGTCTCATAAGAAACTAAAGCACTGGATTTGCAATCTGGAAGACCTGAGTTCAAATCCGGACTCAGGCACCTATTATTGATTATGTGACCCTGGGTGAATCACTTCGCTTCCATTTGCCTCAATTTTCACATCTGCAAAATGGGGAAACGTGGCTAGGTGGTGCAGTGGATAGAGCACCAGGCCTGAAGTCATGGAGACTCATATTCCTAAATTCAAATTTGGTCTTAGACACATATTAGCTGAGTCATCCCTGGGCAAGTCACGGTTCTGTTTGCCTCAGTTTTCTCATCTGTAAAATGAGCTGGAGGAAGAAATAGTAAATCACTCCAGGATCTTTGCTGACAAAACCCCAAACGAGATCATAAAGAGCTGGACAAGACTAAACAACAAGAATAAGATGAAGAGAATACATAGCGCCTGCGTGGATGGCCATTGTAAAAACAAAATGAGATAATACTGGTAAAGTAGTACTTTGCATAGCAGGTACTATAAAATGTTAGCATGGTGATGATAGTGGTGGTGGCTGTTGGTGATGCTGCTGCTGCTGCTGGTGATTGTGATGCCGCTGCTGCTGCTGGTGATTGTGATGGTGATGATGATGACACTGATGGTGATGGTGATGATGATGATGATAGTGATGGTGATGCTCATGATAGTGATGGTGATAGTTGGTGATGCTGCTGCTGCTGCTGGTGATTGTGATGGTGATGATGGTGATAATGATGGTGATGGTGATGATGATGATGATAGTGATGGTGATGCTGCTGCTGTTGCTGATAATAATGATGATGATGATGGTGGTGATTGTGATGATAATGATGATTATATGATGGTGGTGATTGTGATGGTCATGATGGTGATGGTGATGGTGATGGTGATGGTGATAGTGATGGTGATGGTGATGGTGATGGTGATGGTGATGGTGATGGTGAAGATGATGGTGATGGTGATGTTCCTGCTGCTACTTTTGCTTATAATAATGATGGTGATGAGGATCATGATGATGATGATGGTGATTGTGATCTTGATGATGATAGTGATTATGATGCTGCTCTACTGATGGTGGTGATTATGATGGTGATGGTGATAGTGATGTTACTGCTGCTATTTTTGCTGATAAAAATGATGGTGCTGATGATGATGATGATGATGGTGATTGTGATATTAATGATGATAGTGATTATGATGTTGATCTTAATGATTATAGTGATTATGATGCTGCTCTATGGACGGTGGTGATTGTGAAGGTGATAGTGATGTTGCTGCTACTTTTGCTGATAATAATGATGGTGATGATGATGATGATGATGATGGTGATTGTGACCTTGATGATGATAGTGATTATGATGCTGCTCTACTGATGGTGGTGATTGTGATGGTGATTGTGAAGGTGATAGTGATGTTGCTGCTGCTACTTTTGCTGATAATAATGATGGCGATGATGATGTTTATGATGGTGATTGTGACCTTGATGATGATAGTGATTATGATGCTGCTCTACTGATGGTGGTGATTGTGATGGTGATGGTGATAGTGATGTTGCTGCTGCTACTTTTGCTGATAAAATGATGGTGGTGATGATGATGATGATGGTGATTGTGATCTTGATGAAGATAGTGATTATGATGTTGATCTTGATGATTTTAGTGATTATGATGGTGCTCTACTGATGGTGGTGGTTGTGATGGTGATTGTGAAGGTGATAGTGATGTTGCTGCTGCTACCTTTGCCGATAATAATGATGGTCATGATGATGATGATGATGATGGTGATTGTGATCTTGATGGTGATAGTGATTATGATGCTGCTCTACTGATGATGGTGATTGTGATGGGGATGGTGATAGTGATGTTGCTGCTGCTACTTTTTCTGATAATAATGATGGTGATGATGATGATGATGGTGATTGTGATCTTGATGATGATAGTGATTATGATGTTGATCTTGATGATGATAGTGATTATGATGCTGTTCTACTGATGGTGGTGATTGTGATGGTGATTATGAAGGTGATAGTGATGTTGCTGCTGCTACCTTTGCTGATAATAATGATGGTCATGATGATGATGATGATGATGGTGATTGTGATCTTGATGATGATAGTGATTATGATGCTGCCCTACTGATAGTGGTGATTGTGATGGTGATAGTGATGTTGCTGCTGCTGCTTTTGCTAATAATAATGATGGTGGTGATGATGATGATGATAGTGATTATGATGCTGCTCTACTGATGGTGGTGATTGTGATGTTGCTGCTGATGTTGCTGCTGCTACTTTTGCTGATAAAAATGATGGTGATGATGATGATGGTGATTGTGATCTTGATGATGATAGTGATTATGATGTTGATCTTGATGATTATAGTGATTATGATGCTGCTCTACTGATGGTGGTGATTGTGATGTTGATGGTGATAGTGATGTTGCTGCTGCTACTTTTTTTGATAATAATGATGGTGCTGATGATGATGCTGATGGTGATTGTGATCTTGATGATGATAGTGATTATGATGTTGATCTTGATGATGATAGTGATTATGATGCTGTTCTACTGATGGTGGTGATTGTGATGGTGATTATGAAGGTGATAGTGATGTTGCTGCTGCTACTTTTGCTGATAATAATGATGGTCATGATGATGATGATGATGATGGTGATTGTGACCTTGATGGTGATTGTGATATTGATGATGGTAGTGATTATGATGCTGCTCTGCTGATGGTGGTGATTGTGATGGTGATTGTGAAGGTGATAGTGATGTTGCTGCTGCTACCTTTGCTGATAATAATGATGGTCATGATGATGATGATGATGATGGTGATTGTGATCTTGATGATGATAGTGATTATGATGCTGCCCTACTGATAGTGGTGATTGTGATGGTGATAGTGATGTTGCTGCTGCTGCTTTTGCTAATAATAATGATGGTGGTGATGATGATGATGATAGTGATTATGATGCTGCTCTACTGATAGTGGTGATTGTGATGTTGCTGCTGATGTTGCTGCTGCTACTTTTGCTGATAAAAATGATGGTGATGATGATGATGGTGATTGTGATCTTGATGATGATAGTGATTATGATGTTGATCTTGATGATTATAGTGATTATGATGCTGCTCTACTGATGGTGGTGATTGTGATGTTGATGGTGATAGTGATGTTGCTGCTGCTACTTTTTTTGATAATAATGATGGTGCTGATGATGATGCTGATGGTGATTGTGATCTTGATGATGATAGTGATTATGATGTTGATCTTGATGATGATAGTGATTATGATGCTGTTCTACTGATGGTGGTGATTGTGATGGTGATTATGAAGGTGATAGTGATGTTGCTGCTGCTACTTTTGCTGATAATAATGATGGTCATGATGATGATGATGATGATGATGGTGATTGTGACCTTGATGGTGATTGTGATATTGATGATGGTAGTGATTATGATGCTGCTCTGCTGATGGTGGTGATTGTGATGGTGATTGTGAAGGTGATAGTGATGTTGCTGCTGCTACCTTTGCTGATAATAATGATGGTCATGATGATGATGATGATGATGGTGATTGTGATCTTGATGATGATAGTGATTATGATGCTGCCCTACTGATAGTGGTGATTGTGATGGTGATAGTGATGTTGCTGCTGCTGCTTTTGCTAATAATAATGATGGTGGTGATGATGATGATGATAGTGATTATGATGCTGCTCTACTGATAGTGGTGATTGTGATGTTGCTGCTGATGTTGCTGCTGCTACTTTTGCTGATAAAAATGATGGTGATGATGATGATGGTGATTGTGATCTTGATGATGATAGTGATTATGATGTTGATCTTGATGATTATAGTGATTATGATGCTGCTCTACTGATGGTGGTGATTGTGATGTTGATGGTGATAGTGATGTTGCTGCTGCTACTTTTTTTGATAATAATGATGGTGCTGATGATGATGCTGATGGTGATTGTGATCTTGATGATGATAGTGATTATGATGTTGATCTTGATGATGATAGTGATTATGATGCTGTTCTACTGATGGTGGTGATTGTGATGGTGATTATGAAGGTGATAGTGATGTTGCTGCTGCTACTTTTGCTGATAATAATGATGGTCATGATGATGATGATGATGATGGTGATTGTGACCTTGATGGTGATTGTGATATTGATGATGGTAGTGATTATGATGCTGCTCTACTGATGGTGGTGATTGTGATGGTGATTGTGAAGGTGATAGTGATGTTGCTGCTGCTACTTTTGCTGATAATAATGATGGTGATGATGATGTTTATGATGGTGATTGTGACCTTGATGGTGATTGTGATATTGATGATGGTAGTGATTATGATGCTGCTCTACTGATGGTGGTGATTGTGATGTTGCTGCTGATGTTGCTGCTGCTACTTTTTCTGATAAAAATGATGGTGATGATGATGATGGTGATTGTGATCTTGATGATGATAATGATTATGATGTTGATCTTGATGATAGTGATTATGATGCTGCTCTACTGATGGTGGTGATTGTGATGGTGATGGTGATAGTGATGTTGCTGCTGCTACTTTTTCTGATAAAAATGATGTTGATGATGATGCTGATGGTGATTGTGATATTGATGATGGTAGTGATTATGATGCTGCTCTACTGATGGTGGTGATTGTGATGGTGATGGTGAAGGTGACAGTGATGTTGCTGCTGCTACTTTTGCTGATAATAATGATGGTGATGGTGATGGTGATGGTGAGTGTGATGATGGTGATTATGATGGTAGTGATTGTAGTGGTGATGATGAGGATGGTGATTGTGAAGTTGATGATGATTATGATAGTGTTGGTGATGTTGCTGCCTATGGTAATGATGGTGAGGAAGATGATGTTGATGATTATGGTGATTGTGATCTTTATGATGATAGTGATTATGATGCTACTCTACTGATGATGGTGATTGTGATGATGGTGATGATTGTGATGGTGGTAGTCATGTTGCTGCTACCTTTGCTCATAATAATGATGGTGATGATGATGATGGTGATGCTGATTGTGATGATGGTGATTATGATAGTAGTGATTGTGCTGGTGATAATGAAAATGGTGATTGTGATGTTGATGATGATTATGATAGTGATAGTGATGGTGATTTTGCTGCCTATGGTAATGATGTTGAGGAAGATGATGATGATGATGGTGATTGTGATCTTGATGATGATAGTGATTATGATGCTACTCTACTGATGATGGTGATTGTGATGGTGATGATGGTGATGATTGTGATGGTGGTAGTGATGTTGCTGCTGCTACCTTTGCTGATAGTAATGATGGTGATGATGATGATGGTGATGCTGATTGTGATGATGGTGATTATGATAGTAGTGATTGTGGTGGTGATAATGAAGATGGTGATTGTGATGTTGATGATGATTATGATAGTGATAGTGATGGTGATTTTGCTGCCTATGGTAATGATGTTGAGGAAGATGATGATGATGATGGTGATTGTGATCTTGATGATGATAGTGATTATGATGCTACTCTACTGATGATGGTGATTGTGATGGTGATGATGGTGATGATTGTGATGGTGGTAGTGATGTTGCTGCTGCTACCTTTGCTGATAGTAATGATGGTGATGATGATGATGGTGATGCTGATTGTGATGATGGTGATTATGATAGTAGTGATTGTGGTGGTGATAATGAAGATGGTGATTGTGATGTTGATGATGATTATGATAGTGATAGTGATGGTGATTTTGCTGCCTATGGTAATGATGGTGAGGAAGATGATGTTGATGATGATGGTGATTGTGATCTTGTCTTTTTTTTTGGCAAGGTAAATGGGGTTAAGTGGCTTGTCCCAGGCCTCACAGCTAGGTAATTATTAAGTGTCTGAGGCTGGATTGGAACTCAGGTACTCCTGACTCCAGGGCCAGTGCTCTATCCACTGCACCACCTAGCCATCCCTGATTGTGATCTTGAAGATGGTAGTGATTATGATGCTGCTCTACTGATGGTGGTGATTGTGATGGTGATGATGGTGGTGATAGTGATGGTGATGGTTATAATGATGTACCTAAAATTCCGGGGGGGGCATTTAATTTAAGAAAGAGAATAAAGTATTGGTACAATGAAAAGATCTCTCTCTCTCTCTCTAGAAATCTCAGAATTTTTCCTAACCCCCAACCTCCTCCCTCCCTCCAGATTCTTCCATGTGTCAGAAACCACCTAACTATAGATGTATTCCCCCCACCCCAACCGTTAGGAGAGCAAAAAGGTCAATCTGGGCAGGATTGGTTTCCTATCAGGATAGGCTATGATAAATCCCAGGTGTCCCCAAATTAACTTCACTAATACACCCAACCCTTGCACTTCTCAAATACAGTCTTTTGTCATTATCTTATGGAGAGAAATGTCTGTGTGCTGACATCTATCTATTTTCTTTCAGACAGATGAGAGTGTGTGGGCAGGCAGGTATTTGTGTCTTTTCCTTAACAATAAGAAAAAGTGAAACAATGGCTGTCTCCACTTCAAACAACAAACACCCAAGTGGAACCAACAGAACACAGGCAGTGGGAAGAGACCAGAGGCTTTGACCTTCATTAGTAAACATGCCAGACCTGTATGTGGAAACCTCTTAGCCAGAAACAGAGCTATGGTGTGAGTCATGGTAACATTTGTCTGGTGCCCTCTACATCCTTCCCCCCTCCCCCCTCCTAGTATTTTTTTTTCAAGGCCCTCTCCTAATTAAGTTCATGTTGGGGCCTGTTGTGTGTGGGAATACTGTAAATTATCATCACCTGGTGCCTTTGCATACCAGAACCTTGTTTTACTAAGTGCCATGGGAATGGGAGTGGATTAGGGTCTGGGAAGGATATTTAAGCACTTGTATTCGGGTGAAGAAATGGAGTACTTGGAGATCCTGATGGAGTACTTGTCTCTCTTGTCATCCTTGTCTTCCATCCCCCACTCCTCCAACGTTGGCCTCGGGAAGATTTAAGGAGTCCAGAAGGGGACTCAACAAGTTTACTCTAAGTAGATCCCTCTCTTTTTCCATGTGTCAGTGGGTCTATGGATGAGATGCTGTCCATTAGTCTATATTTGGAGGAGTGGCCATGGTTGGAGACTCCTCACAGATCCTCCTCCACACTCATCCTCTTGAATATTCATTAAGTAGCCCCCTAGCAAAAGTGGCTTATGTTGCTGAATACTGGATTCACAGTTGGAGGCTTTGAGTGGGTTTGAGTCCAGGCTCTGTCACTTGCTGCCTGTGTGACCTTGGGCTAGTCATGTTACCCCTTTGATTCTGATTTCCTTAACCTCTAAAATGAAGCTTGCCTCTTAGGACTAACTACTGTAGTCTTGCAGGAGATTGTGGGTAAAGCTCTGGGAAACCTCCAAGTTGCTGACCTTTGCCAGTCTCCTGCCCATTTTCACCAGGATTTCACATTACCTCCTAAGTCAAGGACCAATGGGGCTGGAATTCTGGAAGAATGAGAGAGGGCAAAAGAAGCAATGTCTGGGAGAGATTTGGCAGCAGGGGCCATGACTGGGAGATGGGCTTTGTGGGTGAAAATGTACCCCTACCATCTTCAACATGAATCCTTGGGCAACTAGTCTTCTCCTTTCTTCAATACCCCCTATCCCTTCTGCTGGTTTCCATCTGATTTATGCTCTTGTACTTCACCAGTAATTATTGTGACTGGAAGAGGGGATCTCTAAGTGATAGCTGGGCAATGGAGAGGACAGATGTAGGTTCTGTCTCCATTGCACTGGACTTGATCAGAGCTGATTGCTTCCAAGCAGATGCCTACCTGCACACACAGTCTCATCCTCAGGCAGACTCCCTCCTTCTCTGGCCCCCATTCTCACGCCCATCACATACAGTCCCGTCATGTCCTTTCATTCATCATTGTCAGCCTCATGGAGGCTATCTAACTCCCCAGTGGAGTCACATGCAGGCCATCAAAGGACTGTTTCTTGTCGCTCTTCTTGTCTTTGGAGTGGGTCTCTCCACTCCACGTCCACAAACCAATCTCTCTACTTCTCCTGGACTGACTTCCACTCCTGAAGCTACCATTTCCTAACTGAAGGACTTTAAATTGATCATTCTATTCTTCTAAGACTCAGTATTATCGTCTCCAAAAATATACTTCCAATATCACAGGAAGGACCAAAGGAGTTGATGGATAGCAAATATGTTCATTGGAGTTGCTGTTGTCACTGAGGGTCATTAGCAACATTTCCCAGAGTAAACCAACCCCCTCTTGCAAACATTGGTTCACCCTTCCCTTCATTCTATCCTGGAACAAGCCAGACTTCTGATAGGAAGCCAAAGCCAGTAGATACCAGATCCCTCCCTTCTTGGAGGGCCTACTCTACTTAAAGTCAATGCCAGACAGCTTGGCATTCAATGTGGTTCAATTCAATTCAAAAAGTATTCATCAAGCAATTTGGATCTGTGGGGATGGGGGAGGGAGAGGTCTCATAGAAGTTCTGAGGAAGGAGAGAACATTTCTACTTGTAGGCTTCCTGGAGGAGACCCATTTCACCTGGGTCTTCAGGAAGGAATTAGCAAGCAGTTCAGTTAAGAACAGGTAAAGTGGGGCAGTTAGGTGGCACAGTGGATAGCCCACTGGCTCTGGAGTCAGGAGGACCTGAGTTCAAATTCGGCTTCAGACACTTAATAATTGCCTGTTTGTGTGACCTTGGACAAGTCACTTAATCCTGTTGCCTTAAATAAATAAAATTAAAAAAAAAAAGAAAGCACAGGGTTCAGCACCATGGAATGAGACCAGAAGAAGAGGTAGATATCAGATCACTATTAGCTATTTGATCTGGTGGACAAGAGGGGACCACTGAAGGGTGAGGATGATGAGCAAGAGGATGGTGGGAATGATGAAGGTTGATTTTTTTGGACAAATTGACATGGTTTCTGAATGCATCGTGGATTGGAGGTGGAGACACTGGAGGCAGGGAAATCGTTTTAGATGTTACTCCAATATTTCAGGAGAAAGAGAATGAGGTTTTTCATTAGGAGAATGGCAGTAGGAATGGAGAGGAGGTTCAGAGGATATTCGGGTAAGAAATGGAATGGATCTGAAAGGGAATTCCCTCGTTTTACAGATGGAAAAATTGAGGCCCAAGCAAGAGAAATGACTTGTCTTTGGACACATAGAAGGCAAAGAAGAGAGATATTGCATAGAAGGATAAAATGACCTGCTGCCTGGAGATCTCTCAGTCATTGCTTACTTTATAGAAGAGAAAACTTAGTACCAGAGAAGAAAAGGAACAAGAATCTTAATACGTACCAAGCACAAACATTCTCTTCACCACAGTTGAAGACACTGAAAGAAACAGAAATGAAATGACATGCATAGGGTCACACAACTAGTATTACTGGCTGGATTTGAACTCAAATGAAGGAACGAGGTGGCCCTGCAGTGGATAGGATAATAAGCTTAGAATCAGGAGAACTGCTCTTCCTGAGTTCAAATCCAGCCTCAGACTGACTGTGTGACTCTGAGCAAGTCACTTCACCTTGTTTGCCTCGGTGTCCTCATCTGTAAAAATAGCTGGAGAAGGAAATGGTAAATTCCTTCAGTATCTCTGCCAAGAAAAACCCCAAATGGGGCATAACAAGTCCATCATGACTGAAAAAAAGACTCAATGGCAACATCAACAACAATGTCTCTTGTCTAAGAAACAGACACTAGGGGGAAGAGTTGGAACAATGCTAAAAAGAATAATGAAAATATCAACCATTTATGTAATAGCTCCCAACTTCCAGGCACTATGCTAAGCCCATTACAAATAGGATCTAATTTGATTGTCCCAACAGCCCTGGGAGATCGCTGAGCACCGGAAAACAGGCAGAATTCTAGAAATCATCTCTCCAGGTTGTCAAGAGGATCAAAAGAAATGACACTTGTAAAGTGCTCAGCGTAAGGACAGGTACTTAAATCTTCTCATGGAAATGTTAACTATTATTCTTACGGTTGATGCCGTTATTGGCCAGTCTTTGCCTTGGACATCTCACAGCATTGGAGTTCACATCTGACCTCATACACTAACTGTAGGACCTTGGACAAGTGTCTTGACTTCCATCTGCCTCAGTTTCCTCAACTTTAAAATCAGAATAATACTAACAGCAGTGATGAGTAATAATAACGACAAACATAGTTAATAGCGATCTGGTATCCACGAAGTCCTACTGTGCTAAAGACTTGATACATTTTATGTCATTTGCTTCTTAATACAACCCTGAGAGAGAGAGGTACTAGAATAAATTATCCCCATTTTACAGATGATGAAATTGAGTCTGGCACAGGAGAAGTGACTGAAAATTGGTTACACAACCCAACAGCAATACTAAAAACAAACACAGAGATCGTTAACATTTCTGTAGGATCTCCAGAGTCTCAAACCTTGTGTGACCCGGGGTTACATACCTAAGTTGTGAGGCTGAAGGGGAATGCAAGTGAAATAACTTGTCTAACACCACACAAAAAAGCAAAAAGATGAGAATAATAATAATGAAAAAGACATGAACGAAAACACTGACGAGTACTCTCTCTGGACCGGGCACTGTGGGAGGAACTAGAAAAATATGAGCTCACTTGATCCTTATTACAAACTTGAGAGGAAATGTTATTATCCCCATTTTACAGGTGAGGAAACTGAGGTAGAATTGAAGTGATTGATGCAGAGTCACACAGCTAATAATGGTTTGAGGCTGGCTTTGAATTCAAGTGCAATTACTCATTCAGCCTTAAACAGAGTAAGGAGGAAACGACAACAAAACTATTAAAAATAATAGTTCCTATTTATATAGGACTTAGTGTTAGGCATTGGGCTAAACAATTTACAATCATCATCTAGATAGTCCGTACAACAACCTTGAGATATAGGTACAACTATGAATTCCATCTTACAGAGAAGAAAACTGAGGCAAGCAGAGGGGAAATGACTGACCCAAGGTCACACAGCTACTCAGTGACTGTGACTTGTTTTGAACTCAAATGGAATTAATTGTCACACAGGTATCAAGGAGCAAAGATGGAACAATAATAGTAATAGTCATAGTAATAGTAATAGTAATAGTAATAGTCATAGTAATGAACACTCACATAGTACCTATTATGCCAGACACTGATCAAAGACCTTTAAAAGTGCCATCTAATTTAATCCACAAAATAAGTCTGGGAGACATATATTGGTATCCTAGCTTTTTACAGATAAGGAAACTGAGATAGGCAGAGGAGAAAGGAATGAAGATCGGATACTAAAAATTAAAATAATGACAAAAAGAGCAATAGTAGCTGACATTTATAAGGTACCTACTGAGTGCCAGATATTGCTCTAAGCACATTACAAATATCATCTCATTTGGTCCTCACAACAATCCGGAAAGAGAAGTACAGATATGATCCCTGGATTACAGTTGAGGAAACTGAGGCAAGCAGAGGTGAGGTGGCAAAAGACTGGTTACTAGAAATAGAAATAAAAAGAGTAATAATGATGATTGCTAACATTTATAGAGCACCTACTAAGTGCCAGACATTGTTCTAACACTTTACAAAGATTAATCCATTTGATCTTCCCAACAATCCTGAGAGACAGGTGCAAATATGCCCATTTTACAGATGAAGAAACTGAGGCAGGAAGAGGTAATGTGATTGACCCAAGGTCACACAGCTAATAAATGTCTGTGGCTGAATTTGAACTCGGGTAAAATTTTTCATCCAGTGTCACACAAGAGATGAACAGTGATTATAAAAATAGTAATAATAATAATAACACCTAATCTTCACACGCCACCTACCAAGTACCAGTCATTTTCCCAAGCACTTTACAAGGGTTAAGTCATATGATTCTTGGAAACCGGCCTGAGAGAGAGGGGCACCTATAAATCCCGTCTTACAGATGAGGAAACTGAAGGGCCAGAAGGAAGCTGACTAAAATTTGGATAGGAAAGGCTAATTACTAATTAATTAAAGTAGTAAAAATATAATCACTAACCTTTATACAGAACCTACTATGAGGAAGACATTGGTACAAGTACATTACAAATATCAACACATTTGATTCTCACAAGAGCCCTGAAAGAAACATTCAAATCTTGGCCCCATTTTACAAATGAGGAACCTGAGGTAGGCAGAGGTGAAGTGACTGGCCCAGGGTCACACAACTAGCAAATGTCTGTGAATGGTCTTGAAATCAGTTAAAAGGGTTCCTCCAAGCTCACACAGGGAACAAGGAGGAAAGTTGAGTCCACAACAGCAACAGCAATAACAATAACTAACTTCTAGAAGGTTCCTAAGTGCTGGGACATTGTTCTAAGCACTTTACAAATAGAAAACCTTTTGATCTTTGGAACAATCTTGAGAGGTAAGTGCTGATAGAAATATGCTGTATAAATTAGGAAACTCGGGTAGGCAGAGGTGAATTGGCTAAATATTGGTTAAAAACACAATAAAAACAAGATTAGTAATCAAAAAAAAAACCAGTCTCTAATATTTATGCAGCACCTCCTAAATTCCAGACATTTGTTCTTGGCACTTTACAAATATGAATCCTTTTGATTTTCACAACAATCCTGAGAGACACGTGCAAATATTACACCCATTTTACAGATGAAGAAAGTGAGGCAAGCAGAGGTGACGTGAATGACCCAAGGTCATAATGCTAATAAATGTCTGTGATTGAATTTGAACTCAGGTAATATTGCTCATCCAATTTCACATAACAGAACAAAGATGAATATCATTCTAAAAATATTAACACTAATAGTAATATCTAATCTTCCCATGGGACCTACTAAGCGCCAGTCACTTTCCCAAGCACTGTACAAGTATTAATCACATGATCCTCAGAAGCCACCCTGTAACAGAGGCACAAATGAGAATCCCATTTTCCTGATGAGGAAATTCAAAGGGCAGAAGTGAAGTGACTAAAATTTGGATACCAAAAGCTATATAATACTTCAATAGTCAAAAATAATTGCTAGCTTTTATACAGCACCTACTAAGTGAAAGATTTTGTTCCAAGTGCTTTACAGATATGAAATAATCTGGTCCTGAAAGCAATCCTGAGAAATAGGTGCAGATCTTAATCCCATTTTACAGATGAGGAAACTGAGACAGGCAGAGATAAAATTCCTGGCACAGGGTCACACAGTTAGTAAATGTCTGTTTCTGAATTTGAGCTCAAGTGAAACACTTCATCTGCCCTAACGTAGGGAGCAAGGAGGAAAGTTGGGTCAGCACCAATCAAAATAGGAATAATAAGAGCTAACATTCATACAGAACCTACTAAGTGCCAGACATTGTTCTAAACACCTTAGAAAGTTGATCCTCACAACAATCCTAAGAAAGAGGTTCCAGATACAATTCCTGTTTTATAGTTGAGGAAACTGAGGCAGGCAAAGGTGAAGTGGTTAAAGATTAAATACTAAAAAATAAAAAAGTTGTAATAATAATAATGATTGCTAACATTTATATAGCGCTTACTAAGTGCCAGACATTGTTCTTAGCACTTCAAAAATATTAATCCATTTGATCTTCCCAACAGCTCTGAGAGACAGGTGCAAATATTATGCCTGTTTTACAGTTGAAAAAACTGAGGCAGGTAGGAAGTGAAGTGACTGACCCAAGGTCACACTGCTAATAAACGTCCATGACTGAATTTGAACTCAAGTGATAATTGTTCATCCAATGTCACACACAGAACAAAGATGACAAATAATTACAAAAATGGTGATAATAATAAAAATAATGAAGATAATGATGATAATAATAATACCTAATCTTCACATAGCACCTACTAAATGCCAGCCATTTTCCCAAAGACTTTATAAGTATTAAGTCCCATTTTACAGATGAGGAAACTGAAGGGGCAGAGGGAAACTGACTAAAGTTTAGATACTGAAAACTAAATAATAATTAATTAAAATAGTAAAAATCATCACTAACTTTTCTACGGCACTCACTAAGCACCAGCTAGTGTTCCAAGCACTTTAGAAATGTTGACATAATCGATCCTCACAACAATCCTGAGAAATAGGTGCAGATCTTTACACCATTTTACAGATGAGGAAACTGAGGGAGGCAGAGGTGACATGACTGATCCAGGGTCATATAAATATGTCTATGTAAATATCTATGAATGGTTTTGAACTCATTGGAAATTGTTCATCCACCCTCACATAGGGAGCAAGGAGGAAAGTTGGGCTGACAACAATAAACAAAATAATAGCTAACATTTATATAGCACCTACTATGTGTCCAACATTGCTCTAAGTGCTTTATAGATTTGCAATCTTTTGATCTTCACAACAATTCTGAGAGATAGCTACAGATATGAATCCCGTTTTATAGATTAGGAAACTGAGGACGGTAGAGATGAAGTAGCTAAAGATTGGATATTAAAAATAAAATAAAATGGTAATCATAATCTCTAACATTTATAGAGCACCTACTAAGTGCTAGATATTGTTAAAAGCACTTTACAAATATTAATCCATTTGATCTTCACAACAGTCCAGAGAGACAGGTACAAATAGTATGCCCATTTTACAGATGAAGAGACTGAGGCAGGTAGAGGTGACGTGACTGACCCAAGGTCATGCTGCTAATAAATGTCTGTGACTGAATTTGAATTCAAGCGATCCATCCAATGTTACAAACAGAACAAAGATGAGCCATAATGATAATGATAATAGTACCTAATAATAATAATAATAATAACTAAAGCACCTACTAAGTGCCAGTGATCTTTCCAAGTATTAAATTACATGATCCTCAGGAACCACCCTGAGAGAGAGTTGCAGATACAAATCCCATTATCCCATGAGGAAACTGAAGAGGCAGAAGTGAAGTGACTAAAGTTTGGGCACTAAAAATGAAATAATACTGAATTAAAATAGCCAAAATAATTGCTAACTTTTATACTGCACTTACTGAGTGAGAGATATTGTTCCAAGTACTTTAGATATATGAAATCATTTGCACCTTACAACGATCCTGAGAAATAGGTGCAGATTTTAATCCTATTTTTACTGATAAGGAAATGAGGCAGGCAGAGGTGAAGTGACTGGCCCAGGGTCACACAGCTAGTACATGTCTATGACTGGTTTTGAATTCAATTGAAATTATTCATCTAACCTCACATAGGGAGCAAGGAGGAAAGTTGGATCGAAACCAGTAGTAATTAGTAATAATAACAATCATTGCAGCTAACATTTATATTTCACCTACTAAGTGACATGCATTGTTCTCAGAACTTTGCAAATGTCAGATCATTTAAACTTCACAATACAGATATGAATCCGGTTTTGTAGATGAGGAAACTGAGGTAGGCAGAGATGAAGTGGCTACAGACTGGATACTAAAAAATAAAATATACAATAATAATAATAATTGTTACCATTTATATAAAACCTACTAAGTGCTAGGTATTGTTCTAAGCACTTTAAACTATTAAATCCTTTCATCATGAGAGATAAGTACTGATATAAATCCTCTTTTACAAGTGAGGATACTGAGACAGGCAGAAGTGAAATGACTGACCCAGGGTCACACAGTGATAGGATTTGAACTCAAACAAAATCATTCATCCAATGTCACACTGGTAATAGGGATAAAAGATGGGACAGCAAGAATAATAAAGATAGCAATAATAATAATAGCTCAGATTTACAAAGCACCTACTAAGTGCCAGGCAAAATCCCAACCAATTTACTAGTATTATCTCATTTTAACATTACAACAACCCAGGGAGGCAGAGACTAATATTATCTCTGTTTTCCAAAGTAGGAAAATGAGTCAGACAGAGGGGAAGTGATTGGCCCAGGGTCACACAGTTAGCAAATGTCTGTGACTACATTTGAATTCAAGTGAAATTACTCCTTTACTCTTCCCATAGAGAACAAGAAGTAAAGAATGGCTACTAGAAATAATAGCATCAATAAAAATGATACAAATGAGTGCTAACATCTCTAGAGGACCTACTAAGTGCCTGACATTGTCCTAAACACTTTACAAATATGGAATCATTTGATCTTCACAATAATACTGAGAAACAGGTACAGATTTAAATGCTATTTTATTGATGAGGAAACTGAGGCAGGCAGAGGTGAAGTGGCTAAAGATTCAATCCTAAAAAAAATAAAATAAAAATATTAATAAAAGTCACTAACAGTTATGCAGCACCTCCCATGTGCCAGACATTGCTCTAAGCACTTTACAATTATTCATCCATTTGGTCTTCACAACGATCCTGAGAGACAGGTGCAAACACTATGTCTGTTTTCTAGATGAAGAAACTGAGGCAGGTAGAGGTGAAGTGACTGGTCCAAGGTCACACTGCTAATACATGTCTGTGATTGGATTTGAACTCAAGTAATATTGCTCATCCAATTTCACCTAACAGAACAAAGATGAACATCATTCTACAAATGTTAACCCTAATAACAATACCTAATCAATCGTCACCTAGCACCTACTGAGTGACTGCCACATTTCTAAGCACTCTACGAGGATTCAGTCACTGATCCTCCTAACCCAACCTTAGAGAGAGGCACAGATATAAAGCCTGCTTTGCAGGTGAGGAAACTGAAGCAGGCAGGAGTGAACTGACTAAAGCTTGGGTAATCAAAATGACAGTGATCATTATAATAGTAAACAAGAATCACTAGTGTTTATGCAGCACCTACTAAGTGCCAGACATTGTGCTAAGGGTTCTGAATATAAAGAGTAAACCTTTTGTTCCTCATACTAATCCTGAGAGACATTTTGCATATGTGAAAACTGAGTGAGGTAGAGGTGAAATGACTGACCCAGGGTCACCAAGCTAGTAAACATCCGAGAACGGTTTTGAACTCACATGAAATGACTCATTCAGCCTCACCTAGGGACAGAGGAGGTAGATGAATTGACAACAATAACAAAAATAGTGATAATAGTGGGTGTTTATCCAGCACCTACTATATGTCAGATTTTGTTCTAAGCATTTTACACATCTTAAATGATTTGCTCCTTTCGACAGCCCTGAGAGGCAGGTCAAAACATTATTTCCACTTTACAGATGAGCAAAGTGAGGCAGGCAGCGGTAGAATAATTGGCCCAGGATCATACAGCTAGTGACTGTGTGTGACTGGATTTGAACTCAAGTGAAATCACTTATCCAATGTCTCACAGATAACCAGGACCAAAGATGGAACAACAATAGTAAAAGATCTAGAAACATTGACCTAGCACCTAGCGTATACCAAGCATTGTTCTAAGCACTTTGCAAAGACTGTGTCAGTCGATTCTCAAAATGGGACACAGACACTAGTATGATCCCTAATTGATAGTCTAGGAAACCGAGGCAGGCAGAGGTGAAGTGATTGAAGACCAGACACAAAAGAGTACAGTAATAAGGATAACTGAGTGCTAGAAAGCACCTCCTAAATGCTGGACCCCAATACAAGCAATTTCCAACAATTCTCCTTGGGTCCTCACAACAGAGGGAGGCCGCTGCCAATACTCTTCTTGTTTTACAGTTTCAAAAACTGAGGCAGGCAGAGGTGAAGTGACTGTCTCAGGGTCTCGCTGGGAGCAAGTATCTGAGGCTGAATTTGCACTCAAGGGAAATTGCTCCTCCCACATCGCACAGAGTGATACGTAAAGGCAGCATAATCAAGACAATGACAACAAGGAAAGCAGTAATAATGCCACTGATATTTAGATACCTGCTGCTATGTGTCAGACAATCTTCTAAGCACTTTACAAATGTTCACTCATTTGATCTTCACAACGACCCAGAGAGATAGACACAAATGTGAATTCCATTTTACAGATGAGGAAACTGAGGCAGGCAGAGGTGAAGTGACTGACTCAGGGTCTCGCTGGTGATAAGTATCTGAGGCTGAATTTGAACTCAAGGGAAATGACTCCTCCAACCTCACACAGCACAAGGAGCAAAGATCTCATGTTAAGAACGGCAACAATAGTAAAAACAGCAATACTAACGCTGATATTCCTATGGCACCTACTATGTGTCGGATATTCTTCTAAGCACTTTACAAATATTCACTCATTTGATCTTCACAATGACCCAGAGAGAGATAGACACAAATGTGAATTCCATTTTACAGATGAGGAAACTGAGGCAGGCAGAGGTGAAGTGACTGACTCAGGGTCTCGCTGGTGATAAGTATCTGAGGCTGAATTTGCACTCAAGGGAAATGACTCCTCCAACCTCACACAGCACAAGGAGCAAAGATCTCATGTTAAGAACGGCAACAATAGTAAAAACAGCAATACTAACGCTGATATTCCTATGGCACCTACTATGTGTCGGATATTCTTCTAAGCACTTTACAAATATTCACTCATTTGATCTTCACAATGACCCAGAGAGAGATAGACACAAATGTGAATTCCATTTTACAGATGAGGAAACTGAGGCAGGCAGAGGTGAAGTGACTGACTCGGGAACGTGCTGGTAGTATCTGAGGCTGAATTTGAACTCAAAGGAAATGACTCCTCCAACCTCACACAGAGCACAAAACAAAGGTTGCATAATAAAAAGCAATAACAACATTAAAAACAGTGAAATGACTTGCCCAGGGTCTCATAGCTAGAAAGGTTCTGTGACTGGATTTGAACACAAATGAAATGATTTCTCCAACATCACACAGAGAGAAAGAAGAAAAATCGGATGACTAAAAGCAACAGCAATAAAAAAAACAACACCCAGTAATAGCAGTAATAGCGCCTACTACATGCCAGTCCTGGTTCTAAGCACCTTACAAATATCATCGGATTTTATATTCACAACAATCTGAGAGATTGGTACAGATTGAATCCAGTTTTACAAACAAGGAACCTGAAGCAGGCAGTAGAGAAATGACTATCCCAGGATCACACAGCTAGTAAGGATTTGTGACTGGATTTGAAGTCAAATGAAATTACTGTTCCAACCTCACAGAGAGAGCAAAGAGGATAGTAATAAAAATCATCATAATAAAAATAGTAAAAACAAAAGTTGCTATCTATCTATCTATCTATCTATCTATCTATCTATCTACAGCATCTACTAAGGGTCAGAGAATGTTCTAAACACGTTACAAATATTATCTATAGTTAAAAAGTTAAAAACATTGCACCCATGGTAAAGATGAGGAAACTGAGGCAGGCAGAGGTAGAGTGACTCAGGGTCACACAGCTAAATGTATGTGACTAGATTTGAAATTATTGGTTCAATGTCACACAGATAAAAAGGAGCCAAGATGGGTCAATTAACAGAAGAAAATAATCCTCATCATGATAACTACCATTTCTATAGAACTGATGACTGGATCTGAAGTCAAGTGAAATTATTCCTCCAACCTCACAGATAGCAAGGTTCAAAAATTGATACTAAAAACAATAGCAATAAAATAGTAAAATAAAACCCAGTTGTTCATATTTATTTAGCACCTGCTAAGTGCCAGACAGTGTTCTAAGCACTTTATATCATCTCATTCGATGCCCACAGCCACTCTGAGAGACAAGGACAAATAGTCATCCCATTTTACAGATGAGGAAACTGAGGCAGGAAGAGGGGAAGTGATGAGCCTGGAGTCACACTGTTAGTAAATGTGTGAATCTGAAATTGAACTCAAGTGAAATTTCACCTCCAATCTTACACAGAGAAAGGAGCAAGGTTCTCATAATGAAAATAGAAACAGTAATAAAAACAGTAATAATAGTCAAGACATTTGTCTGGCACCTACTATGCGCCAAATATTCTTCTAAGGATTTTACAAATATTATCTCAATTGTTCCTCACAACAGCTCTAAGAGACAGGTAAACATATTAATCTCATTTTACAGATGAGGAAACTGAGGCAGGAAGAGGTAGAGTGACCGGTTCAGGATCACATAGCTAGTAAGTGCATGGGACTGGATTTGAACTCAAGTGAAATTACTGCTCCAATGCCACACGGTTAACACGGAGCAAAGATGGGTCAGTAAAAGTAATAAAAGTAGTAATAATAAGAATCGTTAGTATTGATATAGGACCTCTTCACAAATTCCGTATCATGTGATCCGCACAAAAAAATCCAGGGAAGAAGATACTGATATTATCCCCGTTTTACAGACTGAGAAACTGAGGCAGGCAGAGAGATGAGGGGACTAGGTCAAGGTCACATAGCTAATAAGAATCATGACTGAATTGGAACTCAAGTGAAATGGCTCCTTCAACCCTCAGAGAGCAAGGAGCAAACACTGGCTGCTAAAAAAGCAGCAACAACAGTACTAAAAATAGCTGGAAGAGCCGCCATTATATAACACCTACTAAGTGCTAGATGTTACTGTTCTAATTAATTTAATGTTCTAAGTACATTGCAAATATCATTATTTTATTCTCACACAAATCTAAGGAAGCAGAAATTAATATTATCCCTGTTTTACAGACTGGGAAACTAAGGCAGGAAGAGGTGAAATCACTGCTCCAGGGTCACATGACTCCAAAGGGGCTGTGACTGAATTTGAACTCCAATGAAATGACTGCTCCAGCCTCACATAGAGAACAAGAAGGATAAGTGAATACTAAAAGCATTAATAAAATAGCAATAATAATCGACATTTTCTAGCACCTTCTAAGTTTCAGAAATCATTCTAAGCACTTTGCAAGCATCGTCTGATTCAATCATCAAAAAGCAATGAGAGATGGCTCTGGATTGAATTCCATTTTACAGATGAGGAAACTGAGGCAGGCAGCAGTAGAATGACTGGCTCAGGGTCATACAACTATTAAGTGTCTATGACTGGATTTGAACTCAAGTGAAATGACTGCTTCAACCTCACAGTGAGAGCAAGGAGCAAAAAAGAAAAAGAAAAGAGAAAGGAAGAAAAGGAAAGAAAAGAAAGACGTTTTAAAAAGTTGCTAACATTTCTAGAGCATTGCTAAATGCCAGACATCATTCTGAGCACTTTACTAATTGCACCTCATCTCATCCTCAGAGCATCCCTGAGACACATCAAAACATCACACTCATTTTGCAGATGAGGAAACTGAGGCAGACAGAGCTAGAATGACTAACCCAGGGTCACACAGCCGGTGAGTATATGAGCCTGGATTGGAACTCAAGTGAAATTACTGCTCCAGCTTCATAGAGAGAGCAAGAAGCAAGGATTGCATGATGAAAACAAACACACTAAGAAAAAGGTTTTGTTAAGTCTCTGTATTATTAGACAGCACCTACTAAGTGCCAGGCACTGTTTTAAGCACTTTACAAATATTAACTCACTTGCTCCTCATAACAGCCCTGAGAGACAGGAACAAATATAACTCCATTTGACAAATGAGGCAACTGAGGCAGCGGTAGAATGACTGGTTCAGGGTCACACAGTTAGGAAGAGTAGGAGGTTGGATTTAATTGAAGTGAAATGACTGCTCCAGCCTCACAGAAAATAAGGAGCAAGGTTTGGCAATGAAAAACAACAAAAAAGAAAAATAGTAAACGACAGTTTTTAACATCGATAGAACACCTACTAAGGGCCAGATGTCCTTCTGAGCACCTGACAAAGTGCATCTCATTTGATCCTCACAACAGCCCTGAGAGATACAGCAAAGCATCACACCCATTTGACAGATGAGGAAACTGAGGCAGGCAGAGGTAGAATGACTGGCTCAGGGTCACATAGCTAGGAAGTGTACATGACTGGACTTGAACTCAAGTGAAATTACTGGTCTGATGCCACACAGAGAACAAGGGGCAAAGATGGGTCAATGAAAATAGCATTCATATAGAAGAGTTAACATTTATATAATGCCCTCCATGTCCCAGTCACACCGCTGATCTCTTTACAAGTATCAGCTCATTTGATCCTCACAAAAATCCAGGGAAGCAGAAACTAATATTAATCCTGCTTGACCTTCTAGGAAGCTGAGGCAGGAAGTGGTGCCGTGCCTGGCTCAGGGTCACGCTGCAAGTCAATGTCTGAGGCTGGATTTAAACTCAAGTGAAATGACTGCTCCAACCTCACACAAAAACTGTGGAGCAATGAATGGCTACTAACAACATTAATAAAAATGGTAGCAAACAATTGGTAACATTTATAAAGCACCTACTAAGTGCCAGGCATCATTCCAAGCACTTTACAAATACCATCTCAGTTGATCTTCACAACTGCCCTGGGAGAGAGAGAGCAAGATAGAGAGAGGCAAAAATACTGCAACCATTTGACAGATGAGGAAACTGAGGCAGACAGACATGAAGTGACCAGCCCAGTATCACACGGCTAGTATAAGCATGGGGTTGGAGTTGAAGTCAAGTGAAATGACTGCTCCAGCCTCACAGACAATAGGGACCAAAGATTGGTTGACGAATTCAATAATAATAAATTGTAAAATAATTGTAAAAAATTGTAAAAAATATAATAGCAAAAATAATTGTAAAAAATTGTAAAAAATATAATAGTAAAAAATTGTAACGAATAGTAAAAAAACAAAACCATTCATTTAGCACTGAACAAGTGCCAAACATTTTTTCTAAGTACTTTACTTGACCCTCAGAACAGAATCTCAGAACCTGAGAGCTTGGTACAAAATAAGTATTGATGTGGAAACTGAGGCAGATAGAAGCAAAGTGACCGAGTCAGGGTCACGTAGCAGGTATCCATGACTGGTTTTGACTTGTCTGATTACTTGTCTCATGTCACACAGAGAACAGAATCATCATCATCCTCTGTTCCTAGCAGCATGCCAAGCATAATTCAAACACTATTTCTTTGGTTACAAAAAATTCTAAGAGACAGGTCCAGTATTATGGCTGTTTTATAGATATGGAAACTGAGGCAGGCAGTGATGAAGTAACTAGCCCAGGGTCGCACTACTAGTAAATGTAGGAGGTTAGATTTGCAATCTAGTGCTAATATTTGTTCACTGTCATGCAGATTACAAGGAGCAATATTTACTCACTAATCACACTAAAAATAGCCATAATAATAATAGTAATAGTTATGTAAAACCTGCTAACAGTAGCCCACTTCTGTAGCCACTTTGCAAAGATTGTCTCAATTGATTATCACAACAGCCCTGTGAGAGGCCTAGTTTATGCTATTGCATGTTTTCAGAAACTGAGGTAGGCAGAGGTGAAATCATTGACCCAAGATCACACAGCTAGTAAGTGACCATCCTGGGATTGAAACCCAAGTGAAATGACTTGTCCTAAATCACAAAACTAGCAAGCAGAAATTTTACAATAATAGCAAATACCAATTCTCTATTATTATAATTTAATAACAACTAATAGCTATATAATACCTACAGAGTCCAAATCACAGTTCTAAACATTTTAAAAACATTATGTCCTTTGGTGATTACAGCAACCTTGGAAGACAGGTACTGTTTTATACTTGAGGGAACTGAGGCAGCCAGAAGTAAACGATTTGTCTCGGGGTCGCACAGCTAGGAAGTATCTGAGGCCACATTTGCACTCAAGTATTAATTACTCTTTCAGCTTCCCATAGAGACCAAAGATTACATACTAATACCGCCAAGGACAATAAAAATAGTAATAATCATCACTAATATTTACAAGGCATCTATGACATGGAAGGCATTTTTGCTACACACTTATCCAGTGTTATTTTTCTTTGATCTTCTCAACAATCCTGGGAGGTAGGTACTAATATTATCTAGGATGGACAAATGAAGAAACTGAGGCAAATATATATACGCAGTGACTATCTCTGGGTCACACAACTAAGTGTCCCAGGCTTGATTTGAACTCAAGTGCAATAACTTGTCTAATATCACACAGGTAACAAAAAGCAAAGATTAGATTATAATAGTAATTAATGAGTAATAATAACTATTATTATGATTGCAAATAATATTTATGTAGTACTTACTCAGCTTATTCTAAGCACTTTACAAATATTATCTTCATAGTCACATTTTGCAGTCGTGGAAATTGAGACAGAGAACAGTAAAGTCACACAGTTTGGAAGTTTCTGAGACTGGATTTGAATTCAAGTGAAATTACTTGTCCAAAGTCAAAAGAAAACAAGGAGCAAAAATGGTTTCATCCTCCTCCTCCTCCTCCTCCTCCTCCTCCTCCTCCTCATCATCACCACAGCTAACATGCTAGACATTGTGCTAATCACTTTCCAGTATTATCTCATTAGATCCAGTATTATTTCATTAGATCTCACAAGCCTGAGAGATAGGTACTAGTATTATTCAGGATTTATAGATGAGGAAACTGAGGCATGCAGGCATGTGCGGTGACTGTCCCTGAGTCACACAATTAAGTGGCTGAGGCTGGATTTGAACTCAAGAGGAATGAGTTGTCCAATATTACATAGAGCAAAGG